>NW_022436991.1:5872777-5898889 GCF_009761245.1 Sapajus apella | reverse complement strand
ATGTTAGTTTGATATATATATATATATATATATGACAGGGTCTTGCTCTGTCGTCCAGGCTAGGATGCAGTGGTGTGATCATAGCTCACTGCAGCCTCAACCTCCTAGGCTCAAGCATTTCTCCTGCCTCAGCCTCCTGAGGTGCTGGGACCACAGGTGCACACAACCATGCCTGGCTAATTTTTTGATTTTTTTTTTTTTTTTTTTTTTGTAGAGATGGGAGTCTCACCATATTGCCTAGCTGGCCTCAAACTCCTGTGGTAAAGTGATCCTCCCACCTCTATCTCCCAACATGTTGGGATTACAGTTGTGAGCCACCATGCCTGGCCCTGTGAACCCAGTGTTTTAGACTTTCTGCCATGGTGTTTGGGTGAGTCAACAGCTCTGTTCTCATCTTCTGCAAGAACGTCTTGAATGCTGAAGTTATTAGCTGGATTTTTCTGGGAGTTCCATTGCTGAGTTCCTCTGATTATTCATGTCTCAGGAAGCGGTAGTCTAGACATGGCGGGGCTGTGGGAGGTAGCCCTCCCCTTTTCAGAGTGGATCTGTGCAGCCATCTGCCATCACCCGTTCCTGTGGGGGAAAAAACACAGATTTTCCTGTGTTAAAAAATCCCTGAGACAAGGCTTTGGCAGAATCTGAACAGACTAGAGAAGTGGCTCCAGGATTTTCTGGGAAAGGATGGGAAGGGGGAAGGAGAGGGTAAGGGAGAGGAGAACAGAGAGGAAGGGAGGAAGAGAGAGTGGGAGGGAAAGAAGGAGATAAGGGAGAAGAAAAATGAGCAGGAAGAACCTGCCAGTCAGCCTTCCAGGTGGATGTCTTTGAAGGTAACTGAAATTAGTACCGGGATTTTCCCAAAGGGTCTCTGTTAGCCATTCTCTAACTCCCAGTAGGGAAACTGGCTTCCCTAGTCAGGGAAGGGCAGTTCAGGAGAGTGGAGCAGGGGTTGGTAATGATGCCCACCTTGCAGACGAGTTGCAAAATTCCGATGAGGTTGAATATCTGAAGTTCAGGGCTGCCCCACAATAGGTATTCAGTAAACGTCAGTTCAATTCTCTCCTTTTTTATTTTTATTTATTTATATTTTGAGATGGAGTCTTGCTCTTGTTGCCCAGGCTGGTGTGCAATGGCACAATTTTGGCTCACTGCAACCTCTACCTCTTGGGTTCAAGTGATTCCCCTGCCTCAGCCTCCCAAGTAGCTGGGATTACAGGTGCATGGCACCATGCTCAGCTAATTTTTATATTTTTAGTAGAGATGGATTTTCACCATGTTGGCCAGGCTAGTCTCGAACTCCTGACCTCAGGTGATCCACACACCTCAGCCTCCCAAAGTGCTGGGATTATAGGCGTGAGCCTCCGCACCTGGCTAGTTCTCTCCTTTTTAAAAGACAGGGTTTTACTTTCTTGCCCAGGCTGGAGTACAGTTGCACAATCAGAGTTCACTGCAGCCTCAATCTTCTGGGCTCAAGTGAGCCTCCTGCCTCAGCCTCCTGAGTAGCTGGGACTACAGGCATGCATCCTCACACCCCACTAATTAAAAAATTAGCCGGGCATGGTGGCAGGCACCTGTAGTCCCAGCTACTTGGGAGGCTAAGGCAGGAGAATCGCTTGAACCCAGGAAGTGGAGGTTGCAGTGAGCTATCGTGCCACTGCATTCCAGCCTGGGTGACAGAGCAAGACTCGATCTCAAAATAAAAAGGAAGCAAAAGGTTCCTTCCTTCTTTTTCCTTTATCCATTCACTCAACACATGCTCAGTGAGCACCTATGTGTGCCAAGCACTGTCCCCGGTACTGGAGATACAACAGTGAACAAAGTAGGCACAAAAGCCCTGTCCTCGTGGAGCTGAGATTCTACTGGGGGAAGAAAAAGTCAAAAAGGAAGAGAAATAGATAATATTACAGGAACATAGAGAGTCCTGAAAGCTAAGGAGAAACAAAGAATGCAGAGAAGGAGGGTGAGAGGATGTTAGGATATTGGTTTCCTTGGTTTTTCTGCTAAAACAAATTACAGCATGAATCTAAGGGCTTTAACCAACCCATATGTATTATCTTACAGTCCTGGAGGTCAGAACTCTAAAATGGATCAGCAGGGCTGTATTTCTTCTGGAGGCTCTAAGGAAGAAAGCATTTCCTTGCCTTTTCTAGTTTCTAGAGGATTCCTACATTCCTTGGTTCATAGCCCTATGTCATTCTGATTTGCCTCACACCTCAGTCTCTGACTCTCTTGCCTCCCTTGTATAAGCGCCTTTGAGATTAGATTGAGCCGTATAGATAATCTGGGATAATCTCCTCATCTCAAACTCCTTCAGTCATACCTGCAACCTCCTTTTTATATGTAAAGTAACATTCACAGGTTCTAGTATTAGCATGTGGACATTTTTGGGGAGGGGGTAGTTGTGAATTATTCTGTCTACCACAGGGACAGAGATTTGAGACAAGGTGTCCAGGAAATAACTTATTTATTTATTTATTTATTTATTTTTAGTGACGGGGTCTCACTCTGTCACCCAGACTGGAGTGCAGTGGTGCAATCATAGCTCACTGCACCCTTGAACTGTGGGGTTCAAGTAAACTTCCCAGCTCAGCCTCCCGAATAGCTGGGACTACAGGGGTGTGCCATCACACCTCGCTATTTTCTTTTTTTCTTTTCTTTCTTTTTTTTTGTAGAGACAGGGTCTTGCTATGTTACCCAGGCTGGTCTCAACCTCCTAGGCTCAAGTGATCCTCCTGCCTCAGCGTCCCAAAGTGTTGGGATTACAGGCATGAGCCACCACACCTGCCTAGAAGAACTTACTGACATGACTTTTGAGTGGGGACCTGAAGGAAGTGATGGAGGAGTCCATGTAGACACCTGGGGAGACAGCCTTTGTGCTAATGTTTCATATTTTTGTATTTTTAGTAGAGAGGTGGTTTCACCATGTTGTCCAGGCTAGTCTCGAACTCCTGACCTCAGGTGACCAACCCACCTCAGCCTCCCGGAGTGCTGGGATTCTAGGTGTGAGCCACTGCGCCTGGCTAGTTTCGTTAAAGCAAAGGCTGAGAGTAGAGAGTACAGTGTGTGTGTGTGTGTGTGTGTGTGTGTGTGTGTGTGTGTGGACCAGCAGGGAAGCCAGAAAGGTCATAGCAGGGAGATCCAGGGGAAGAATGGTAGGAAATGAGGTCAAAGAGGTCCTACCGGCGGGGGTAAGGCAGAGGTCATGGAAGGCCTTATAGATGATTTTGAGAAAAATGTCTTCCTCTGAATGAGATGGAAAATGTTAAGAGGGTTTCTCTAAGCATCTGTTCAATAAATGATTATGAAAAGAACTCTGGGCCAGGTGCAGTGGCTCATGCCTGTAATCCCATCACTTTTCGAGGCTGAGGCAGGTGGATCACTTGAGGCCAGGAGTTTGAGACTGTGCTGGGCAACATAGGGAGAAAAATAAAGATAAAAAATTAGCCCGATGTGGTGGCACACACCTGTATTCCCAGCTACTTGGGAGGCTGAGGTGGGAAGATTGCTTGTGTCCAGCAGTTTGAGGCTGCAGTAAGCTATGATGGTGGCACTCCAGCCTGGGTGACAGAGCAAGTCCTTGTGTTTAAAAAAACAAACAAACAAACAAAAAAAAACTAAAAGAGGCTGGGTGTGGTGGCTCACGCTTGTAATCCCAGCACTTGGGAGGCTGAGACGCACAGATCATGAGGTCAGGAGATTGAGACCATCTTGCTAACATGGTGAAACCCTGTCTCTACTAAAAATACAAAAACTTAGCTAGGCGTGATGGTGGGCACCTGTATCCCAGCTAGCTGGGAGGCTGAGGAAGGAGAACTGCCTGAACCCGTGAGGCAGAGGTTTAGTGAGCCAAGATCGTGTCGCTGCACTCCGGCCTGGGTGACAGAGCGAGACTCCGTCTGAAACAAAACAAAGCATAACAAATAAAACAAAAAAAACCCCAAACAAACAAACAAAGAAACAAAACTAGAAGACACAAGTGAAAAGAGAAGTGCAAAATGATGTGTAAACATGTAGAAAGGTGTAAGAAAATACGGAAGGGACGCAGTTGTCAAGAGACCAGAAAACGCACAGAATGAAGTCTTCGTTGTATGAAGGGAAAGGACTAATGCAATTATGCTTCAAAGAACTCAAACAAATCACTAGGACAAGTCCCTGAGTCTGGGTAGAAAAACAAGCAAAGGGGTGTGAACACACAACTCACTAAAAAGAAAATGCAATTAGCTGAACACATGGGAAAAGTTCAGCCTAACTAGTAATCAAAGGAATGCAAATTAAAACAACAAACAGTTATATTTTCACCTCATAAAGATTCTGAAAATGAGAATCCTGGCTTTGGTCATGGTGGAGTGAAATAGGTACAGGAACCCTGGCAGTGGGAGTTGTTGGAAATCTGACTCTTTTGGGAAACAGTTTGACACTGGGTGGCAAAACCTTAAACATTGGCATCCACATTGGCCCAATACATCAATGTTTGGTGATGTAGCCCAAGGAAATAATTCTAAACCTGGAGAAAGCTTTATGCATTGCTGCCAAATAGTAGAAACAATGAAACTGTAAGCAACAGGTTAAATAGGCCACGATGCTCATTCTTTTGATATTTTTGTCAATAATATGAATTAAGTGCCACTTATATGCCAGGCACTGTTCTAGGTACCAGGAATACAGCAGTGAACAGAACATCTTGAACTGCTTGTACTTTGTGGGGTTCAGATTCTAGTGAAGGAGCAGGAGAGCAAATAAGCACAGATAGATGCTACATGATGGGGGACAAAGTGGGGTGATATTGTGGAGAATGGAGGGGATTGCAGGGTGGACAAACACCCAATTTGCTTGGGACTTTCAGTTTTAAAGCTGGGGCAGCTCTGGATGAACTGGGATGAGCTGGTCACACTAAGAGGGGCATCCTTGTGATGAGGTGGCCAGGCTCGGCCCTTCTGAGGAAGAAGGATTTGGTTAGGGACTCATGAGGGAGTGAATGATGGGAATGCTGGCTGAGGAGGTTACCAGGCAGACAGAACAATACCTGCAAAGGTCCGGAGGCAGGAGTGTTTCTGGGGCAATGCGAGGGACTTACAGAAGGCTGGAGTGTCTGGGGCACAGCACCAAGGAGGTTGGTGGTAAGATGTAGATTTCAGAGAGGGAAACTCCTGGCCCTTGCAGAAAAAGGAAGAAGTTTGGATTTTATTTTAAATCCGGTGAAAGCCTGTGGAGGTTGAGCAAGGAAGCGACATGATACAATTTATGCTTTTAGAAAGACCACTCTGGCTGCTGTGTGGAGAAGGTGATGCAGGACAAGTAAGCCCCAAAGTTGGGGCTTAGCTTGGAGGGTTCTTGGCTTCATCCAGGGAAGAATTCCAGGGTGAGTGATGGTTTTAGACACTTTTTCTTTTGAGACAGAGTTTTTGCTCTTGTCAGCCGGGCTGGGGTGTAATGGCATGATCTCGGCTCACTTCAATCTCCACCTCCTGGGTTCAAGCAATTCTTTTGCCTCAGCCTCCTGAGTAGCTGGGATTACAGGAAGCTGCCACCATGCCTGGATAATTATTATTATTATTATTTGGTATTTTTAGTAGACCCAGGGTTTCACATGTTGGCCAGGCTGGCCTTGAACTCCCGACCTCAGGTGATCCATCAGCCTTGGCCTCCCAAAGTGCTAGGATTACAGCCATGAGCCGCCACACCTAGCCAATAGTAAATATTTTTATAATCACTATCACCAGCCTCATACTCCAACATTTGCAAATTTACTCAGGGCAGGGCTACCCCCTAGGCAGTGCACGCAGAATAGCAGTTCAGAGGCAGTTCTGCATTTGTATTTATATCCACTTTTAATGATATGCAAATTAAGGGGCAATTTATGCAGACATTTCTAGGAGAAAAGTGATAACTTTCACGTCGTTGGGTCATTGCCTTGGAAAGGGGCAGTAACTTCTGGGTGTTGCCATGGCAGTGGTTAACTGACATGCCAAATTGATAGGCATGTCTGATGGAAAGCTGCTTCCACCCTGGCTGTGTTTTAGCTAGTCTTCAGTTTGGTCTGGTGTCTGAGCCCCACCTCTGGAGTTGAGTCCTACCTCCTACCTCAAACGGATGTTGGTGGATGCAGGGTAGAGGCCAGAATAGAATCACATAGACCCCTTAGTAGGCTGTTGTAATCTAGGACAGTTCTTCTCAATTTTAACCATGCATGAGAATTTCATGCAGGGGTGGTTAAACCCAGCCTCCTGCCCCTGGAGTCGGTGTCTGGATTCTGCATCTCTGGCTAGCTCCCAGGTGATGCCGGTGCTACTGGTCCTGGACCATACTTTTAAGTAGCCAAAAGCTAGGAGAGAGATAATGGGGACTTGCACTAAGGTGGTATCCCTGCCAAGGTTAAGAAGAGCTCTTGTCTGGGATGCATTTTGAAGTGAAACTATAAATCTCATTTTAGTTCCCTTTTTTTTTTTTTTTTTTTGAGACGGAGTTTCACTCTTGTTACCCAGGCTGGAGTGCAATGGCGCGATCTCGGTTCACCGCAACCTCCGCCTCCTGGGTTCAGGCAATTCTCCTGCCTCAGCCTCCTGAGTAGCTGGGATTACAGGCACACGCCACCATGCCCAGCTGATTTTTTGTAGTTTTAGTAGAGACGGGGTTTCACCATGTTGACCAGGATGGTTTCGATCTCTTGACCTTGTGATCCACCCGCCTCGGCCTCCCAAAGTGCTGGGATTACAGGCTTGAGCCACCGCGCCCGGCTTTAGTTCCCTTTTAATTGGCTTACACCAAGAAGAATAGTTCAATTTGATACTAGTAGGTCTCTAACATTGATTGATTGATTGATGATTGATTGATTGATTGATTGCAACCAGAGAGCAGGCCTCAAAGTTTAGAGCAGGCTGGGTGCAATGATTCATGCCTGTAAATCCCCGCACTTTGGGATGCAGAGGCAGGTGTATCACTTGAAGTCAGGACTTCGAGACCATCCTGGCCAATATGATGAAACCCATCCCTACAAAAAATACAGAAATTAGCTGGGCGTGGTGGCACATGCCTGTAATCCCAGCTACTTGGGAGGCTGAGGCAGGAGAATTGCTTGAACCTAGGAGGCGGAGGTTTCAGTGAGCTGAGATCATGCCACTGCACTCCAGCCTGGGCGACAGAGTGAGACTCTGTCTAGAAAAAAAAAAAAAAAAAACTTAGAGCATTCAGAACTGTTGTTAAAATGCAATTTTTTGGGAGATCCTCACTGTATTTTTTAAATGATTGCCTACAATTTATGACAAATGATATTGGTTTTCCATTTAAAGATATGTTACAGAGCTTTCATTTTCAATAAATGCGTGTAGACTTTTTAAAAATGAATTGCTTTCAGATTTGATCAGGCATGTTCAGGGTGATATGGCCATAGACAAAAAAAATGAATTGCTTTCAAATAAATTTATGGAGTAAATAATAGTATAGATGAAATTCAGATATGGCACAACCCGAGATGGTGCTTCTTGAGTGACTGCAGTTTGGGAGATGCTGTCCTAAGCTTTGATTCCCTTGGGTCCTGTGAGCTCAGCACTTGATATCACCGGGTCCTTTATAAGCCCACGACACCTCTACCAGCTCTAGGCCACAGTCTAGTAGTAGCCCACTATATTTTATCATCTCCCTTCTTCTGATGCTCATATATTTATTTATTTAACCCTCATTCACTGAGTATCTACGAGGTCTGGGTCAAAGTCTCAACCTTGGCTTCAGCATGCAATTGGGAGGCATTTTGTAAGTGATAATTGTTCCTGGAAAGGAGCTTCTCAATTTACTTAGAATGAATGTATAAAGGTATCCATGATAATGTCCCTCTTTTTTTGCTTACTTGTGAATGTGCTTCTGTGAGTAGGAGAAAAAGAAAGAGTTGGGATTGCTATGATGGGAATTACAACTCCCCTCCCACCCTTGGCAAACCCAAAGATGGTGTTGCCAAGTTTGTTTGTTTGTTTATTTATTCATTATTTTGAGACAGGTCTCCCTGTCACCCAGGCTGGAGTGCAGTAGTGCAATCTCAGCTCACTGCAACCTCTGCCTCCTCGGCTCAAGAGATCCCCCTACCTCAGCCTTCCAAGTAACTGGGACGACAGGCACATCTCACTATGCCTGGATAATTTTTGTATCTTTTTGTAGAGACAGGGTTTCATCAGGTTGCCCAGGCTTGTCTCGAACTCCTAGGCTCAAGCAATTTGTCTGCCTTAGGCTCCCAAAGTGCTGGGATTACAGGCATGAGCCACCATACCTGGCCAAGCAATGACTAACGCATGAATTTCACCTCAGTTCTCAAGGATGAAAAGAAACATGCAAATGCTTTTAAAAAATGAAAAGCCCTTACACATGTAATGATTACATTTAAGGATCCAATGGTACGGCTGGGCACAGTGGCTCACACCTGAAATCCCAGCACTTTGGGAGGACAAGGTGGGTGGATCACCTGAGGCCAGAAATTCAAGACCAGTCTGGCCAACATGGTGAAACTCTGTCTCTACTAAAAGTACAAAAAAATTAGCTGGGCATGGTGGTAGGTGCCTGTAATCCCAGCTACTTGGGAGGCTGAGGCAGGAGATTGTTTGAATCTGGGAGGTGGAGGTTGCTGTGAGCTGAGATTGTACCACTGCACTTCAGCCTGGGCAACAAGAGCAAAACTCTGTCTCAAAAAAAAAAAAAAAAAAAGGATCCAATAGTATGATAGTGGACATGAAACTACTTCATGGGCTACAAGCTATTCATTCTGCTAGCTGCTTCATCTCTGTGGGGCAGGCTGGGTGCATCCCCAGACTCCTAGGCAAGTGCTCTCTTTTATTGCTCATGGCCTGTGTTGCCCCAGTCCTGGGGGAGGGGCTGACTCTTCTGCAGGACTATGGAGAAGGAGCATCATAGACAAATGTCCCGTTGTTGGTCACCTGTGTTTCCTTCTTGGGCTCTGGGCAGCCAATGCACTTTCCTGATTGCCATGGAGACTACTTGGATCTAGGACATTGTTCCTGGCTTTGGGGGTTCAAAACTCTCCCTCTTGGCTCTTGAGGTGCTTGCTTGTGCCCCCTCCCACTCTGTGGAGTGTACTTTTGTTTGAATAAATCTATGCTTTCATTGCTTCTTTTTTTTCTTTCCAAGATGAAGTCTTGCTCTGTCAGCCAGGCTAGAGTGCAGAGGCATGATCTTGGCTCACTGCAACCTCTACCTTCAGGGTTCAAGTGATTCTTCTGCCTCAGCTCCAGAGTAGCTGGGATTACAGGCACCCACCATTGCACCCAGCTAATTTTTATATTTTTAGTAGAGACAGGGTTTCACCCATCTTGGCCAGGCTGGTCTCAAACTCCTGACCTCATGATCTACCTACCTTGCCTCCCAAAGTGCTGGGATTACAGGCATGAGCCACTGTGCCCAGCCTGCTTCATTCTTTCATTGCTTTGTTTATATGTCTTGTCCGATTCTTTGTTCAAACTGCCAAAAACCTGGACATCCTCCACTGGTAACATAGTTTGGTGTGCCAGCCAGGAGACAATAGTAGGAAAAACTCCATCTATGCTACCTCATCCGCTGCTTGGCTGCATTCTCAACCATTGGTGTCAATTTGACCCCAATAACCTAAGGAGGAAATTCTTGATATTCTTTTGTGATAGTTTGTCCCCAGTATTGCTTGGAATCTGGAGTTTGTTGTTGAATGGGAAAGTGGGGTGGAGTTGCATGTGTCCAGGCTTTTGTGCTGCTGTTCCAAGCAGGGTCAGGCCTGGTTAGCATGTGATGCTGTCTTTTGGGACTGTTTGGTCCCAGTGTTCTTTGGAATTTTAAAAATCAAACTGCCATGGAAACTGCTTTACCCCAGAATTTTGGTTCCCAGCCTTCACTGGATGACCTACTGGGGCAAAGAAAGAGTAACCATGTAAAACCGGTAAGCTTGTATTGCTATCTCATGGCTAGAGTTCCAAGGTAAAAGTGATCAGATCTTCATTTGTGTGTGTGTATACATGTCTAGATGTGTTTATTTGCATGTACATTTACTGTTATATGTTTCGCCTATTAAATTGACTTATAAGTAAAAGAATGCTCGTAAGTTAAGTAAATAAGTTCAAGCAATTTTCAAGTTCATGTGACTTAAGTAAATCTTTACTAAACTAGCTGGCTTTAAAATTATCGGTAAAATAAAAATAGGAATGTCTTCAGAATTGTCAACATACATTTTTGCCTGGGTTTTATGTTTGTCTTTGCTAGATATTTTGAGGTGTCAGTGTTTGGCATAGAAGGTTATAAGGCTATGGAGCTGTGCACGGTGGCTCACATTTGTAATCCCAGCACTTTGGGAGGCTGAGGTGGGTGGATCACTTGAGGTCAGGGGTTGGAGACCAGCCTGGCCAGCATGGTGAAACCTCGTCTCTACTAAAAATACAAAAGTTAGCTGGGTGTGGTGGCATATGCCTGTAATCTCAGCTATTTGGGAGGTTGAGGCAGGAGGATTGCTTGAACCAGAGAGGTGGAGGTTGCAGCAAGCCAAGATTGCACCACTGCACGCCAGCTTGGGTGACAGAGAGAGACTCACCATCTAAGAAAAAAAAAAAAATTTATAAAGCTATTAACCCAGCCAAAACAACAAAAACAAAAAACTCTCTCTTTTGCCTTTGGTTCATTCTTGGATCCAGATGGAAATTTCCAGCTGTTCTGTTGTTCTGGACCAAGAAGTTTGAGAAGATAAGAACGAGGGACAAGAATGGTCTGAGGCAGCGGTTCAGAGTTCTGGCTTGTGGCCTCTGTTTCAATCCTGGTTCTATCATTGCTTGCTATGAGGCCTTTGGGAAGCCCCTTGTGTCAGTCTGGGTCCTCCAAGAAGCAGACCTCGCTTTGAGACTCAACATGCAAGGGTTTTGTTAAGGGTAACACTTTTGTGGAAGGAGTCAGACAGTGATGAAACCTGACTCCAAGGGAGAAGAAGGGAGAAGGTTGGTGAAGTGTCCATGCAGAGCAGTCTAAAGAAAACTGGGGTTTCCAAAGTCAGTTGTCAGAGGGCCGTGTGTTTTCTAAGAATGAGCCTGCCTTAGTTTCTCTGCTGCCTACACTATTGACAGACGTGATGGATTTTAAATCTAGCTGGACCCTTGCTCTATTATGTTCCCCATAACTGGAGGTCAGTGGCAGTGCATTCTTGTGGCCACGCATCACTTAACCTCTCACGGGATTGTTACTACAATCAAATGAGACAAGGCATGTAAAGCACCTTGTACAAGATCTGGCATAAATACTCAACATACTTTAACTATTATGATTACCTAATTATTTTTTTGAAGCCAACAAGAAAGTTTTCTTCTCTTTTGTTATTAACCATTCCCTATATCAGAGGCTGCTAATTCAGTCAGATTCCCTGTAAATGAGTGATGTGGGCCAAGTGTAAGGCATTAGAGAGTGGTGGGGACTATGGAAAACTAGAGAGCACATGCCCCATCTAAAATGGTTTGAAAAATGAAAACTGAATCCAACGAAAGCAAACACATCTGTGCGTTGAATTCGGTCTATGGCCTTTCAGTTTAAAACCTCTTCCTTATAAGCATAATGTTTGTTTATAGTAATTTCTGATATTCTGGATTTCAGAGAGCTAGAAAGTCAATTTAATTAGAAAGAAAACACTGAGGTAGGAAGATTGCTTGAGGCCAGGTGTTTCAGACAAGACTGGCTAATGTGGCAAAACCCCGTCTCTAGTAAAAGTACAAAAATTAGCTGGGTGTGGTGGCACATGTCTGTAGTCCCAGCTACTCAGGAGGCTGAGGCAGGAGGATCGCTTGAACTCAGGAGGTTGAGGCTGCAGTATGGTGAGATTGTCACATGCCCTGCAGCCTGAGTGTGATCTAAAAAATAAATAAATAAAAAAAAAGAAATAGGATTTTGGACTCCGTCCCAAAATAAATAAATAAAATAAAAAAGAATTAAAAAAAACACCACCCCCCAAACCCCAGTTATGTTGATTTTCTTACCACCCCCAAACCCATTAATAAATCTGTTGTGTGTTTGACTAAATGGAGAGATCTGGCTGGTTGATATTTGGTTTTGTGCACAGCTTCAGTGTTGTCTTTTTTGAGAGGTTTTTAATGTGGATATTGGAATTAGATAGCATGGGTTGGGATCTTGGCTCTCCCACTTGCCAGCAATGAGATCTTGGGCAAATTATGAAATCTCTGGATAACTCAGTATTCCATCTGTAAAATGGGATAATGATGATTCTCTCCTCATGAAATTGCAATGAGGGTTTAGTATACAGAAGGCGTTTAGAATAGTGTCTGGAACATAGTAAGGCTGAGTAAGCATTGATGTTATTTTGGGATTGAGAGAAGGAGCAAGAACAACTTTGGGTTGCTGGAGGTCCTCATGGCTTTTCTTCATCATTTTATTCTACTTAAGCCTAAAACAATATGATTAGTAAAACACCCAGGCAGGAATGAGTTTCTCTTATCCCAGCGATATAATCATATATAATAATGCCACTTACATAAGCTTCCTTAGCTCCTTGTGAAGGCCACCCACACTCTGTTCCACTTTTCTCCCACAGGGGAAAAGACACCCAGCTCTATGCTAATTACAACTTTAAAGCAGGGGCCAATGGGTGGGGGGTGGGAGGTGGTGCTGGCAAAGGTGTCTTTGGTAGTATTCTTGATTTGGGAGAGTAAAGTCTTTAGTTTGGAAGCAATGAGTCAGGCCTGGGGACCTCAGCGGAGCCAGATAAATCATGGAGCCAGAGGTAACCCTTGGTGTCCCCCAGATTAGGCAGGCCCAACTTATGCCTTAGGTGAAAAGTGTCTGTGAGCCAGCCCTCTGAAGACAAATGCTCATCTGCCATTTCTTTTATTGCTTAAAAAAAGAGAGGCTGAGACAGGTTCTACATGGGACACCAGCTCATTGTGGAAAATGTAGAAAATAGATGGGAACAAAATGGAAGCATAAAAGTCAGAACTCATGAGCATGAATATAGTCAAGCTAAAAGAAAAAAATATAAGAAGTCAGAACTCATTCAGCGGAGAGTGTCAGAAATCAATTGCAGATTGGTTTAGATTATCCAAGAGAATATATTGGCCCACAGAACAAGGACGTCACAGAGGCGGATCAGACGTGGCTGTATCCACAGCTCAAATGCTGTTAGCAGAATGCTGTCCTGCTTGATCTCTCAGTCTCTATTTCATTAATAGGCCTTCTCCAGATGGCAAAAAAGGTAGACACTATCAATTCCAGATTAATCTCCATCAGCTGAACAACCCTACCAGAAAGGAAGAGTCTCTTCCCACTGCTCAGATAGGAAAGTGTCAGGGAGGGACCTGATTGGCTGAGAGTGTATCACGTGTGCATCTTTGAGCCAATCCCTGTGGTTGGAGATGAGGTGTTCTGACTGGCCAGATTAGTGAGCCAATGGCCAGGTGAGGTGAAATCAAGAAACTTGATTCTTAAAATAGGTCTACTTAAAACAGGTTCCCCACAGGAAGTGGTGATTCTGTTCCAGATGAAAGAGGAGAAGGAAATGAATTGATGAAAACAATGGAAGTTGCTATATAAGAAGCAAATAACAAGTTTCCAATACTTCCACCATCCAGAAATAATGACTGTTGACTTAAAAAGGTTTTTTTATTATTATACTTTAAGTTCTGGGGTACATGTGCAGAACGTGCAGGTTTTTTTTATTATTATACTTAAGTTCTGCATGTACCACAGAACATGCAGGATTGTTACACAGGTATACATGTGCCATGGTGGTTTGCTGTGTCCATCACCCTGTCATCTACATTAGGTATTTCTCCTAATGCTATCCCTCCCCTAGCCTCCCACCCCCTGCTATCCCTCCTCTAGTCTCCCAACCCCTGACAGGCCCCAGTATGTGATGTTCCCTCTCTGTGTCCATGTGTTCTCATTGTTCAACACCCACTTATGAGTGAGAACGTGCAGTGTTTGGCTTTCTGTTCTTGTGTCAGTTTGCTGAGAATGATGGTTTCCAGCTTCATCCATGTCCCTGCAAAGGACACGAACTCATTCTTTTTTATGGCTGCATAGTATTCCATGGTGTATATGTGCTACATTTTCTTTATCCAGTCAATCATTGATGGGCATTTGGTTGGTTCCAAGTCTTCACTGTTGTAAACAGTGCCACAATAAACATACGTGTGCATTTGTCTTTATAATAGAATGATTTGTAATCCTTTGGGTATATACCCAGTAATGGGATTGCTGGGTCAAGTGGTATTTCTAGTTCTATATTCTTGAGGAATCACCGCACTGTCTTCCACAGTGGTTGAACTAATTTACACTCCCACTAACAATGTAAAAGTGTTCCTATTTCGACACATCCTCTCCAGCATCTGTTGTCTCCTGATTTTTTAATGATCACTATTCTAACTGGCATGAGATGGTATCTCAATGTGGTTTTGATTTGCGTTTCTCTAATGACCAGTGATGATGAGCTTTTTTCCATTTGTTTGTTGGCTGAGTAAATATCTTCTTTTGAGAAGTGTAAGTTCATATCCTTCACCCACTTTTTGATTTTTTTTTTCATGTAAATTTATTTAAGTTCTTTGTAGATTCTGGATATTATACCTTTATCAGATGGGTAGATGGCAAAAATTTTTTCCAATTCTGTTGGTTGCCAGTTCACTCTAATGATAGTTTCTATTGCTGTGCAGAAGCTCTTTAGTTTAGATTCCATTTGCCTATTTTGGCTTTTGTTGCCATTGCTTTTAGTGTTTTAGTCCTGAAGCCCTTGCCCATGCCTATGTCCTGAAAGGTATTGCCTAGGTTTTCAACTAGGGTTTTTATGGTGTTAGGTCTTAAGTTGACTTCTTAATATAAATCCTCTCAGAATTCCCCTTCGCTTATTTAGTTACACTTATATACTAGACATATACAACATTGAGATATCCTATGCAAACTTATGTAAGCTGATTTTGACTGCCTTGTTTAAAAATATCCCTTAGATAATTTTAAATGTGGGCCGGGCGCAGTGGCTCAAGCCTGTAATCCCAGCACTGTGGGAGGCCGAGGCGGGTGGATCACGAGGTCAAGAGATCGAGACCATCCTGGTCAACATGGTGAAATCCCGTCTCTACTAAAAATACAAAAAATTAGCTGGGCATGGTCGTACATGCCTGTAATCCCAGCGACTCAGGAGGCTGAGGCAGGAGAATTGCCTGAACCCAGGAGGCGGAGGTTGCGGTGAGCCGAGATCGCGCCATTGCACTCCAGCCTGGGTAACAAGAGCGAAACTCTGTCTCAAAAAAAAAAAAGATAATTTTAAATGTAAGTGGCATATCTTCCGGATAGAAAAATTAAAAAATATAGACAAGCAAAAATAAAATAAAATTTTAAAATAAGTTTTTTTTTGAGACAGAGTCACTCTATCACCCAGGCTGGAGTACAGTAGCATGATCTTGGCTCACTGCAACCCCCACCTTCTGGTTCAAGTGATTTTTGTGCCTCAGTCTCCTCAGTAGCTGGGATTACAGGTGCACGCCACCATGCCCAGCTAATTTCTGTATTTTTAGTAGAGATGAATTTCTCCATGTTGCCCAGGCTGGGCTTGAACTCCTGGTCTCAAGCAATCTGCCCACCTTGGCCTCCCAAAGTGCTGGGATTACAGGTGGGAGCCACCACATCCAGCCTAAAATAACTTTTTTTTCTCAACTTTTATTTTAGGTGCAGATTTGTCACATGGATAAATTGTATGTTGCTGACTTTTGGTGTATGAATCATCTCACCACCCAGATTGTGAGTGTAGTACTTGTTAGGCAGTTTTTCTTTCTTTCTTTCTTTCTTTTTTTTTTTTTTCCTGCATTTTAGGTTTTGGGGTACATGTGAAGAACAAGCAAGATTGTTGCATGGGTACACACATGGCAGTGTGATTTGCTGCCGTCCTCCCCTTCACCTATATCTGGCATTTCTCCCCATACTATCTCTCCCCAACTCCCCACCCCCCCCACTGTCCCTCCCCTATTTCCCCCCAACAGACCCCAGTGTGTGATGCTCCCCTCCCTGTGTCCATGTGTTCCCATTGTTCAACACCCGCCTATGAGTGAGAACATGCAGTGTTTGATTTTCAGTTCTTGTGTCAGTTTGCTGAGAATGATGGTTTCCAGATTCATCCATAACCCTACAAAGGACACGAACTCATCGTTTTTGATGGCTGCATAATATTCCATGGTGTATATGTGCCACATTTTCCCTGTCCAGTCTATCATCAATGGGCATTTGGGTTGGTTCCAAGTCTTTGCTATTGTAAACAGTGCTGCAATGAACATTCGTGTGCATGTGTCCTTATAGTAGAACGATTTATAATCCTTTGGATATATACCCAGTAATAGGATTGCTGGGTCAAATGGAATTTCTACTTCTAGGTCCTCGAGGAATTGCCGCACTGTCTTCCACAATGATTGAACTAATTTACACTCCCACCAACAGTGTAAAAGTGTTCCCATTTCTTCACATCCTCTCTAGCCTCTGTCGTCTCCAGATTTTTTAATGATCACCATTCGAACTGCCGTGAGATGGTATCTCAATGTAGTTTTGATTTGCATTTCTCCAATGACCAGTGATGATGAGCATTTTTTCATGTTTGTTGACCTCATGTATGTCTTCTTTTGTAAAGTGTCTGTTTATATCCTTCACCCATTTTTGAATGGGCTTGTTTGCTTTTTCTTGTAAATCTGTTTTAGTTCTTTGTAGATTCTGGATATTAGCCCTTTGTCAGATGGGTAGATTGCAAAAATGTTTTCCCAATCTGTTGGTTGCCAGTTCACTCTAATGACTGTTTCTTTTGCTGTGCAGAAGCTGTGGAGTTTGATTAGGTCCCATTTGCCTATTTTGGCTTTTGTTGCCAATGCTTTTGGTGTTTTAATCATGAAGTCCTTGCCTATGCCTATGTCCTGAATAGTTTTGCCTAGATTTTCTTCTAGGGTTTTTATGGTGTTAGGTCTTATGTTTAAGTCCTTAATCCATCTGGAGTTAATTTTAGTGTAAGGTGTCAGGAAGGGGTCCAGTTTCTGCTTTCTGCACATGGCTAGCCAGTTTTCCCAACATCATTTATTAAACAGGGAATCCTTTCCCCATTGCTTGTTTTTGTCAGGTTTGTCAAAGATCAGTTGGTTGTAGATGTGTGATGTTGCCTCCAAGGCCTCTATTCTGTTCTATTGGTCTAAATCTCTGTTTTGGTACCAGTACCATGCTGTTTTGATTGTTGTAGCCTTGTAGTATAGTTTGAAGTCAGGTAGTATGATGCCTCCAGTTTTGTTCTTTTTGCTTAGAATTGACTTGGCTATGCAGGCTCTCTTTTGGTTCCATATGAAGTTTAAGGTGTTTTTTCCCAGTTCTGTGAAGAAGGTCATTGATAACTTGATGGGGTTAACATTGAATCTGTAAATTACTTTGGGCAGTATGGCCATTTTCATGATATTGATTCTTCCTCACCACGAGCATGAAATGTTTCTCCATCTGTTTGTGTCCTCTCTTATTTCATTGAGCAGTGGCTTGTAGCTCTCCTTGAACTACATTCCTTTACATTCCTTGTTAGTTGTATTCCTAGGTATTTTATTATCTTTGTAGCAATTGTGAATGGCAGTTTATTCTTGATTTGGCTCTTTTTAAGTCTGTTATTGGTGTATAGGAATGCTTGTGATTTTTGCACATTGATTTTGTATCTTGAGACTTTGCTGAAGTTGCTTATCAGTTTTAGGAGATTTTGTGCTGAGACAATGGGATCTTCTAAATATACAATCATGTCGTCTGCAAGTAGAGACAATTTGACTTTCTCCTTTCTTATTTGAATACCCTTTATTTCTTTTTCTTGCCTGATTGCTCTGGCTAGAGCTTCCAATACTATATTGAATAGGAGTGAGAGAGGGCATCCTTGTCTAGTGCCAGATTTCAAAGGGGATGCTTCCAGTTTTTGCCCATTCAGTATAATATTGGCTGTTGGGTTGTTGTAAGTAGCTTTTATTATTTTGAGATATGTTCCATCAATACCTAGTTTATTGAGGGTTTTTAGCATAAAGGGCTGTTGAATTTTGTCAAAGGCCTTCTCTGCGTCAATTGAGATAATCATGTGGTTTTTATCTTTGGTTCTGTTTATGTGGTGAATTATGTTTATAGACTTGCATATGTTGAAGCAGCCCTGCATCCCTGGATGAAGCCTACTTGATCATGGTGGATAAGCTTTTTGATGTGCTATTGCAGTTGGTTTGCCAGCATTTTATCGAAGATTTTTGCATCTATGTTCATCATGGATATTGGCCTGAAGTTTTTGTCTCTTGTTGAGTCTCTGCCGGGTTTTGGTATCAGAATGATGTTGGTCTCATAAAATGATTTGGGAAGGAGTCCCTCTTTTTGGATTGTTTGGAATAGTTTCAGAAGGATTGGTACCAGCTCCTCTTTGTATGTCTGGTAGAAGTCAGCTGTGAACCCACCTGGACCTGGGCTTTTTGTGAGTGGTAAGCTATTAATTGCTCCCTCAACTTCAGACCTTGTTATTGGTCTATTCAGGGTTACAACTTCTTCCTGGTTTAGGCTTGGGAGGATGCAAGTGTCCAGGAATTTATCCATTTCTTCCAGGCTTACTGGTTTATGTGCATAGAGTTGTTTGTAATAATCTCTATGATGTTTTCTATTTCTGTGGAATCTGTGGTGATATCACCTTTATAGTTTTTTATTGCATCTATTTGATTATTCTCTCTTTTCTTTCTTATTAATCTGGCTACTGATCTATTTTGTTGATCTTTTTGAAGAACTAGTTCCTGGATTTATTGAGTTTTTGAAGGGTTTTTTTTGTATCTATCTCCTTCAGCTCTGCTCTGATCTTAGTTATTTCTTGTCTTCTGCTAGACTTTGAGTTTTTTTTGATCTTGCTCTTCTAGCTCTTTTAATTTTGATGATAGGGTGTTGATTTTAGATCTTTCCTTGCTTCTCATGTGGGCATTTATTGCTATATATTTTCCTCTAGACACTGCTTTCAATGTGTCCCAGAGATTCTGGTATGTTGAGTCTTCCTTCTCATTGGTTTTGAAGAACATCTTTATTTCTGCATTCATTTCATTGTTTATCCAGTCAACATTCAAGAGCCAGTTGTTCAGTTTCAATGAAGTTGTGCAGCTCTGAGTTAGTTTATTATGTGATCAGTTTTAGAGTAGGTATGATGTGGTGCTGAGAAGAATGTATATTTTGTGGATTTGGGGTGGAGAGTTCTGTAAATGTCTATTAGGTTTGCTTGGTCCAGGTCTGAGTTCAAGTCCTGGATATCCTTGCTAATTTCCTGTCTCATTGACCTGTCTAATATTGACAATGGGGTGTTAAAGTCTCCCACTATTATTGTGTGGGAATCTAAGTCTCTTTGTAAGTCATTAAGAACTTGCTTTATGTATCTGGGTGCTCCTGTATTGGGTGCATATATATTTAGGATTGTTAGCTCTTCTTGTTGCATTGATCCTTTTACCATTATGTAATGCTCTTCTTTGTCTCTTTTGATCTTTGTGGTTTAAAGTCTATTTTATCAGAGATGAGAATTGCAACTCCTACTTTTTTTTGCTCTCCATTTGCTTGGTAAATCTTCCTCCATCTTTTTATTTTGAGCCTTTTTGTATCCTTGCATGTGAGATGGGTTTCCTGGATACAGCACACTGATGGGTTTTGACATTTTATCCAATTTGCCAATCTGTGTCTTTTGATTGGGGCATTTAGTCCATTTACAGTTAAGGTTAATATTGTTATGTGTGAAGTTGATCCTGCCATTTTGATGCTAGCTGGCTGTTTTGCCCGTTAGTTGACGCAGTTTCTTCATTGTGTCAATGCTCTTTATCATTTCATATGTTTTTGGAATGGTTGGTACTGGTTGTTCCTTTCTATGTTTAGTGCTTCTTTCAGGAGCTCTTGTAAAGCAGGCCTGGTGGTGATAAAATCTCTGAGTAATTTCTTATTTGTAAAGGATTTTATTTCTCCTTCACTTATGCAGCTTAGTTTGGCTGGATATGAAATTCTGGGTTGAAAGTTCTTTTCTTTAAGGATGTTGAATATTGGCCCCCACTCTTTTCTGGCTTCTAGGGTTTCTGCTGAGAGATCTGCTGTGAGTCTGATGAGCATCCCTTTGTGGGTAACCTGTCCTTTGTCTCTGGCTGCCCTTACCATTTTCTCTTTCATTTCAACCGTGGTGAATCTGACGATTATGTGCCTTGGGATTGCTCTTATTGAGGAATATCTTTGTGGTGTTCTCTGTATTTCCTTGACTTGAATATTGTCCTGCTTTGCTCAGTTGGGGAAGTTTTCCTGGATAATATCCTGAAGAGTATTTTCCAGCTTGTATTTGTTCTCTCCATCACATTCATGTACACCTATCAAGCGTAAATTAGGTCTTTTCACATAGTCCCATATTTCTTGGAGACTTCGTTCATTCCTTTTTACCCTTTTTTCTCTAATCTTGCCTTCTCATTTTATTTCATTGAGTTTATCTTTAACCTGTGGTATCCTTTCTTCTGCATGGTCAGTTCGGCTGTTGAAACTTGTGTATGCTTCGCAAAGTTCTCGTGTTGTGTTTTTCAGCTCCATCAATTCACTTATATTCCTCTCTACATTGTTTATTCTCGTTAGCATTTCGTCAAATCTTTTTTCAAGGTTCTTAGTTTCTTTGCATTGGGCTAGAACATGTTCTTTTAGCTCAGAGAAGTTTCTTATTACCCACCTTCTCAAGCCTGTTTCTGTCAATTCTTGAGACTCATTCTCCATCCAGCCTTGTTCCCTTGCTGGTGAGGAGTTGTGATCCCTTGGAGGAGGAGAGGCATTCTGCTTTCGGGTGTTTTCATCCTTTTTGCACAGGTTTCTTCCCATCTTTGTGGATTTATCCACCTGTCGTCTTTGTAGTTGTTGGCTTTCAGATTGGTTCTCTGAGTGGGCATCCAGTTTGTTGATGATGAAGTTATTGTTTTCTGTTTTTTAGTTTTCCTTCTAACATTCAGGCTCCTCTGCTGTAGGACTGCTGAGATCCACTCCAGACCCTGCTTGCCTGGGAATCACCTGTGGCAGCTGCAGAACAGTAAGGGTTGCTGCAAGTTTCTTCTTTGCTATCTTTGTCCCAGAAGGATACCCACTAGATGTCAGTCTGAGCTTTCCTTTATCAGGTGACTCTTTGGATATACGGGGGCCTGGAGCTGCTTGAGGAGACAGTCTGTTCTTTATAGGAGCTCAAGTGCTGAGTTGTGAGTTCTGTTGTTCATTCAGAGCTGCTGGGCAGGTACGTTTAAGTCTGCTACAGCAGAACTCACAAACGCTTTTTTTTTTTCCCCAGGTGCTCTGTCTTGGGGAGTTAGGGTTTTATTTATGAGTTTCTGTTGTGCTGCTGCCTTTTTTCAGGGCTGCCCTGCCCAGCGAGGAGGCAGCCTAGTCACTGTCTGCCTGCAGAGGCTTTGCTGAGCTGCTGTGGGCTCTGCCCAGCTGCTGTGTGAACTTCCTTGCAGTTCCTCCACACTTTCGCTGGGAGCTGCAACCTGAGCAGCTCCTAATTGGCCATCTTGGATCAGTCTCCTAAAATAACTTTTGTAATTGGCTGGGATTAATAGTAAGACTTTTATGAATTCAGATTAAAGGGCAGCATTGAGATAGAGGAAGAATAATTCATCAGATCTCCTCTTATAATACCTTGTAGTCCTTCTTTGCAATGCTTTGCACGTTGTAATTTTACATTAATTACTCAAAGTGGCTAATTTAGAATAATTCTATTCTCTAGTGCTGCTTTCCTTAAAAGAAAAAAGAAAAAACAAAAAAGAAAAAACAAAAAACAAAAAAACCAGAAAAGACCAAAGACCTAAATAATTTTATTCTGAACTATTTCAGGTGCAAAAAAGCATAAAGATCAGTACAGTGTCTTATCTGAAGGCTCTAGAGAAAAAAAAATGCAGTACAGTGAACAACCATTTACCCATTACTCAGTTTAAAAACATAATGAAGACAATCGGGTCCTCCTGTGGACCCATCTTAACCTTGTGCTCCTTTCTGTCTTCCACCCTTCCCAAATGGACTTCTATCCTGCAGTTGTGTCTTATATTTCATGCCTATTTTAATATTTTTGTTGAATATATGTTATCCATTATCAACATATAACATTATGTTGCATATTTTAACACTGTAAATAGACTACCACTGTATGTATTATTCTCATGACTTGCTTTTTTGTTCCTCTTTATGATATTGCAATTTATTAATGTTGATACAAGTTGTATTTCGTTTATTTTCTACTACTGTTAGTGTTAATTTTTTACTATTGGCATTCCACTGTACAACTTAATCATAATTAATCTATTCTCCTGCAGGTGAACATTTATGCTCTTTCTTTCCCTCCCTCCCTCCCTCCCTTCCTTTCCTTCTTTCCTGATGGACTCTCAGCCTTTTGCCCAGGCTGGAGGGCAATGGCGTGATCTAGGCTCAATGCAACCTCCATCTCCCATGTTCAGGTGATTCTTGAGTCTCAGCCGCTTGAGTAGCTGGAACTACAGTGGGCGCTGTACACCACACTCTACTAAAAATAATTTCTGTACTTTTAGTAGAGATGAGGTTTTGCCATGTTGGCCAGGCTAGTCTTGAACTCCTGACCTATGGTGATCCACCTACCTTGGCCTCCCAAAGTGCTGGGATTACAGGCAAGAGCCACTGAACCCAGTTGTCTCCTTTCCTTTCCCCCTTGTCCCTTCCTCTTCTGTTTTCTCTTTTTTCTGTCCTGTCCTGCCCCACCCCCCACCCTCCTCACCCCCATCACCCCCCTCACCCCCATCCCTCCTTCCCCCTTCCTATCCCCCTTCCCTATCCCTCCTTCCCTTCCCTTTCTTCCCTTCCCTTCCCTTCCTTTCCCTTCCCTTTCCTTTCTTTCTTTTCTTTCTGTCACCAAGGCTGGAGTGCTGTGGTGTGATCATGGCTCACTGTAGCCTTGACCCCCCAGGCTCAAACAATCCCCCCATCTCAGCCTTCCTGAGTAGCTGGGATTATAACAGGTGTGCACCACTATGCCTGGCTAATATTTGTAGTTTTTGTAAAGACAGGGTTTTGCCATATTGCCCAGGCTGGGCTCAAACTCCTGAGCTCAAGCTATCCACCCTCCTTGGCCTCCCAAAGTGCTGGAATTACAGGCATGAGCCACCATACCTGACTTCTTCTCCTTCCTCCCTCCCTCCCTCCCTTCCTCCCTTCCTTCCTTCTTTCTTTCCTTCCTTCCTTCCTTTCTTCCCTCCCTCCCTACCTACCTACTTCCTTCCTTCCTTCCTTCCTTTTTTGTTGGAGTGCAGTGATGCAATCTCTGCTTACCACAACTTTGACCTCCCAGGTATAAGCAATTCTCTTGCCTCAGCCTCCCAAATAGCTGGGATTACAGGCGCCTAACTTTTGTAATTTTAGTAGAGATGGGGTTTCACCATCTTGGCCAGGCTGGTCTTGAACTCCTGACCTTGTGATCCACCCGCCTCGACCTCCCAAAGTGCTGGGATTGTAGGTGTTAGCCACTTCGCCCAGCCCTGTTTCTAATTTTTTATTAAAAACAGTGCTGCAGTAAATACTCTTGTACAGGCTGGGCGCAGTGGCTCACCCCCATAATCCCAGCACTTTGGGAGGCTGAGGTGGGTGGATCACCTGAGGTCAGGTGTTTGAGACCAGCCTGACCAACATGGAGAAACTCTGTCTCTACTAAAAATACAAAATTAGCCAGGTGTGGTGGCGCATACCTGTAATCTCAGCCACTTGGGAGGCTGAGGCAGGAGAATTGCTTAAACTGGAAGGCAGAGGTTGCAGTGAGCCAAGATCGTGCCTCTACACTCCAGCCTGGGCAACAAGAGTGAAACTCTGTCTCAAATATATGTATATATTCCTGTACATTTCTCCTTGTGTAAACTGATAGAGCTTCTCCTGGTCTAGGGTATGTACGTAGGAGTGGAATTGCTGGGCTGTAGGGGTTATCCATCTTCAACTTGACTCAATTTCACCAAATTGCTCTGCAGAACAGTTGTACCAATTTACACTCTAACCTGAAGTACATGAGAATTTCAGTTTCTCCAACATTTGGTTTTGTCAGACTTTTCATCTTTGCTCGTGTGATGTGTGTGAAATGCAGTCCGTTGGCACCCAGTGTTCAGTCCTGGAGAGCTGGAGGCATATGTCTTGTTCACCACCGTTTCCCCAGCACTTAGCACAGCACCTGAAATATAGTGGGTACTCCATGCTTTTTGGCTGACTATTAGCAGCAGTTTTCTGGCTCCTCTTGTGTAAAATTCCATTACAATTTGTTGGAGAAGCCATTTGTTCTCCAGGGAGTCCTGTTTTCATCTCACTCTTCCCACTTAAAAACCAAGAAACCAGACCAGGTGCAGTGGCTCACACCTGTAATCTCAGCACTTTAGGAGGCCGAGGCAGGCGGATTATGAGATCAGGAGTTTGAGACCAATCTGGCCAATATGGTGAAACCCCGTCTCTATTAAAAATATAAAAAAATTAGCTGGGTGTGGTGGCACATGCCTGTAGTCCCAGCTACTTGGGAGGCAGGGACAGGAGAATTGCTTGAACCCAGGAGGTAGAGGTAGCAGTGAGCTGAGATCGTGCCACTGCCCTCTAGCCTGGATGACAGAGTGAGACTCTGTCTCAAAAACAAACAAACCAACGAACCCAGAAAATCACTACTCAGGGACTAAGCAGAGAACAGCTTTTGATTGCCCTGTTTGCCTTTTTGCTAGAACTGCAGTTCTCAAAACTTTTCAATGCCTCTGAACCACATGGAGGGCTTATTAAAATGCAGATCGGCCGGGTGCGGTGGCTCATGCCTGTAATCCCAGCACTTTGGGAGGCCGAGGCGGGTGGATCACGAGGTCAAGAGATCGAGACCATCCTGGTCAACGTGGTGAAACCCCGTCTCTACTAAAACTACAAAAAATTAGCTGGGCATGGTGGTGCGTGTCTGTAGTCCCAGCTACTCAGGAGGCTGAGGCAGGAGAATTGCTTGAACCCAGGAGGCGGAGGTTGCAGTGAGCCGAGATCGCGCCATTGCACTCCAGCCTGGGTAACAAGAGCGAAACTCCGTCTCCAAAAAAAAAAAAAAAAAAAAAAAAAAAAAGTACAGATCACTGGGATCCCTTCCCCCACAGTTTCTTGTTCAGGAGGTCTAGGATAAGGTCTAGGGTTCTGCCTTTTTTTTTTTTTTTTTTGAGACAGGGTCTCACTCTGTCACCCAGGCTGGAGCGCAGTGATACAATCTTGGCTCACTGCATCCTCGACCTCCTGGGCTCAATCCGTCCTCCCCACGCAGCCTCCGTAGTAGCTGGGACTACAGGCATATGCTAATATACCTAGCTAATTTTTTAATTTTTTTGTAGAGCTTGGTGTCTCTATGTTGCCCAGGCTGGTCTCGAACTCCCGGGCTCAAGCAATCCACCTGCCTTGGCCTCTCAAAGTGTTGGGATTACAGACATGAGCCACCATATCTGAAATAAGATTTGTATGTCTAATATGTTCCTGGGTGATGCTGCTGCTGGTACTGCTGGCCCGAAAACTACACTTTGAGAACCACTGGATCTGAGAAACATTCAGTCCAGACATTTTGCATACGATCAATGTGGAGTGTCCTTAAAGGACTGAATGCAAAACTTGAAAAACCACGTTCAAATTGGAGAGTGGAAGGAAGAATATAACATGTAACTCCACTTGGCTGGAATAGGAAAAGGAGAAGCCTGGAATGTTCAAGACAGGTGGCAACACTTTCAGAGACTGATAGAATTCAATCAGAATATATTGCGCACTGACTGGCTTCCTTCCTTCCCTCCTTTCTTCCTTACCTCCCTCCTTTCTTCCCTTCCTCCCTCCTCCCTCCCTCCCTCCCTCCTTCCTTCCCTCCCTCCTTCTCTTCTTTTAGTCCTTCCTTCTTTCCTTTCTCTTTTTTTCTTTCTTTCCTTTTCTTTTTTAATGTTTCTTTTTCTTGCTTTCTTCTTTCTCTTTCTCTTTCCTTCTTTCTTTCTTTCTCCCTCCCTTCCTCTCTTCCTTCCCTCTTTTCCTCCCTCCCTCTCCCTCCTTCCTTCCTTTCTTTTTTCTTTCTCTCTCTTCTTTCCTTTCTTTCTCTCTTTTTCTTTCCCTCCCTCCCCCCCC
>NW_022436991.1:5868927-5872677 GCF_009761245.1 Sapajus apella | reverse complement strand
CCCTCCCTTCCTTCCTTCCTTCCTTCCTTCCTTCCTTCCTTCCTTCCCTTCAGAGTCTCTCTCTGTTACCCACGCTGCAGTGAAGTAGCATGATCTTGGATCACTACAACTCCGCCTCCTGGGTTCAAGCAAGTCTTGTGCCTCAGCCTCCCAAGTAGCTGACCTACAGGTTTGTGCCATCACACCCAGATAATTTTTATTTTTATTTTTTGTATTTTTAGTAGACACAGGGTTCTGTCATGTTGGCCAGGCTGGTCTCGAACTCCTGGCCTCAAGCAATCCACCTGCCTTGGCCTCCCAAAGTGCTGAGACTACAGGTGTGAGTCGTCATGACTGGCCTCAACTGGGTTGTTTCCGTCTACTAACAAGTCTTCTACATGCTTTCAAGCCAGGATCTTTTTTCCCATTGATACTTACTCCTGAGATCATCCCAATCTTCTTTCTCTGCCTCCTCCTCTTCCTTCATCATCATCATCATCAAACATAAATTTAATTCAAGTGTGGACTTGGCCATGTGTTGAAACTATAATAAAGATAGCTACCATTTATTGAGGGCTTCGTTTCCAAATACTTCTGTCCGTGCTATCTCAGTTCATCCTCCCTCAGATTTCAGAAGATAGGTACCATTGTTACATTCATTTAGTGGATAAAGTTTAGAGATTACGCAGTAGGTAAACAGCAAAGCTGGGGCTGCAACCCAGGTCACCCCAACTCTGATGCCTTGTTCTTTACTGATACTATACACCATACATCTGTGATTCTTAGTTTCCTTATTCATTAATTCACCAAATGTTTTCTGAGCACCTACTAGGTGCTAGGCCCTTTGCTGCCGATAGGGGCAAATGAGACAGACAAAATCCCTGCTAGCATGATGATATGTTTTGGCCGTGTGTCCCCATCTGAATCTTACCTCAAATTGTAATCCCCATAATCCCCATGTATGGAGGGAGAGACCAGGTGGAGGTAATTGAATCATGGGGATAGTTTCCCCCGTGCAGTTCTCATGATGCTGATTGAGTGCTCGTCAGATCTGATGGCTTCATAGGGCAGTTGCCCTGCTCTTGCTCACTCTCTCTTGCTTGCCGCCATGTAAGAGGTGCCCACCTCTTTTTCCCCCATGAGTGTCAATTTCCTGAGGCCTTCCCAGCCATGCAGAACTGTGAGTCAATTAAACTTCTTTTTAAAATAAATTACCCAGTCTTGAGGCTTTCTTTCCTTTTTTGTTTTCTTGTGAGACAGAGTCTTGTTCTGTTCTGTCACCCAGACTGGAGTGCAGTGGCATGGTCTTGGCTCACTGCAACCTCTGCCTCCCAGGTTCAAGCAATTCTCCTGCCTTGGCCTCCCAAATAGCTGATATTACAGGCATGCGCCACCATGCCTGGCTACTTTTTCTGTATCTTTAGCAGAGACAGAGTTTTGCTATGTTGGCCAGTCTGGTCTCGTACTCCTGTAATCCCAGCACTTTAGGAAGCTGAGGCAAGTGGATTACTCGAGTATTTCTTTATAGCAGTGTGAGCCATCTCCTATTACTATTATCAATTTTTTTTTCAAAAAGATGGGGTCTTGCTGTTACCCAGGCTGGAGTGCAGTGGCTTGATGATAGCTCACTGCAGCCTTGACCTTCCAGACTCAAGCATTCTCACACCTCAGCCTCCCAAGTATCTGGGACTAAAAGTGTGTGCAACAATACCCAGCTAATTATTTATTTTTTGTAGAGATGAGGTCTTGCTATGTTTCCCAGGCTGATGTGGAATTCCTGGCCTTAAGCAATTCTCCCACCCGAGCCTCCCAAAATGCTGGATTATAGGCATGAGCCACTGCATCTGGCCACAATCTCCTGTTACTCTCATCTGTAGAAGGAAATAATACTATCTCTCTTCAAGGGTTGCTGTAAGGGCTAGGGAAATGTGTGCTTGGGACACAGTAGATGCTCAACAAGCATTATGCTTGGTATATAGTAGGTGCTCAATAAGCGTTGTGCTTGGTATACAGTAGGTGCTCAATAAGTGTTGGTTCCTGATTTCTTTTACTCCCAGGAGCTGGTAACTCTTTATTTGGATAGGTGGGGGAGAATGAAGCCAGTTCCAAGAGACTGTGATGTTCTCCTAGAAAGAGGCATTGCACCATCTTTAACATTTGTGCAGCACACCCTCTATTAGCTCATCTGAGCAAATGCTCATTTTGCTGGTCTCTGTAGACAAGACTCAAGCTCTTGCTTTCATTTGCTTCCTTACCCTCTCTCCATCTCCCTGTTCTAGCCAGTGTCACAGAGTATACACCATCTTAACAGATCAGAGGTGCTGGGCAATGCTTTAGGAAACTCTGTGTGCAATATAGAGAGATGCACAGTGAAGAAATGTGGGCTCCAGGCAGCTTGTGTGATGAAGAATAGGGGAAGATAAGAGAATTGCGCAGCTTTGACGGGTGAGTTTGCATAGGTAATGAGAGAAAGTCAGAGCCAACGTCTACTTAGAGGTATTTCCCTTCAAGCATCTGGAGCTTTGGAAGAACCTGGATAGGAGAAATCTACATTTTAGGAATGTAGGCTGCTATTTATATAATTTCTATCTTTGAAGGCTTCAACTCCATCTTTGCTGTCTGTGTGCTAGCTGTTTCTTTTGCAAGCTCAGTTTTAATAATTTCCTTTTTTTCCTCCTAGGAAGAGGGTTTCACTCTGCAACATAATCAATGCACAGAAACCCAAATTGGAAATCTCTTTCACTACAGATAAGACAGTTCAGAAGGGAAAAGTCACAGGAAAATTGGGCATTTCTTTCCATAGACTTAAGGAACACCTGGCTTCCAGTAGCTGAACTGGTGTAACTGGCGTTTGAACATCTCCATCCAGGTGCCCCTTTGTGGTGGATGAAGAGCTCAGGCTTTGTTCCTCATCACCCTTGTGACCTTGGGCAAAGTCCCTGACCTATCAGACCCTCAATTTCCTTATCTGTGGAAAGGTGACCATGAGAAAATATACTCTATGGGTTGGTTTTGGTGGGGAGCATTAAATATACTAGTATACTGTAATCCCAAGTAGCTGGAATTACAGGCATGTTCCCCCACACTGTAATCCCAGATACTAGTATAAATACTATAAAATACAAATATATACTATATGTATGTATAGTATACATAAAATATACATATAATAACATACATAACATATACTATAAAATACTATAAAATACAAATATATACTATATATATGTATAGTGTACATAAAATATACATATAATAACATAGCATAACATATACTATAAAATACAAATATATACTATATATACGTAAAGCATATATAACATACATACTATATTGTATAGTATACTATAGTATCATATTCTATAGTATACTATATAGTATTTTTGTAGTATACTATAAAATAGTATTTTTTACTATATAGTATGTATAGCATTTTTTTACTATATAACATACTATAAAATACTATATAGTATACTATAAAATACGATACTATACTATAGTATCATATAATCATATACTACACTAACATACTAGACTATATAGTATATAGTAAAAATACTATACTATATACTTAAAAATACTATAGCTTAGTATAGTATTTTTTTACTATATAGTATAATATAAATGTATACTATATGTACATATGGTGTACATAACATATACCTATATACTATATATAGTATAGTATAGTAATCCCAGCTTGAGATTACTATATAGTATTTTATACTATACTATATAGCATACTATAAAATATGATAATATAGTATCATA
>NW_022436991.1:5863474-5868827 GCF_009761245.1 Sapajus apella | reverse complement strand
AGTGGAGATGAAAGTTTCTTGTGAATTAAAAAGCCATGATTAATAGAAGATGTTATTATTCATATAGAGATATAGATGACTGATAAGGTTTACGGTATGACCCTGACTCTTTTTTTTTCTATCATCTGCTTGATTCACTACCTGACTCTTCATTTTTTTTTTTTTTTTTTTTAGATGGAGTCTTGGTTTGTCACCCAGGCTGGAGTGCAGTGGCGTGATCTCAGCTCAGTGCAACCTCCACCTCCCTCGTCCAAGCAATTCTTCTGCCTCAGCCTCTTAAGTAGCTGAGATTACAGATGTGTGCCACCATGCTTGGCTAATTTTTGTATTTTTAATAGAGATGGGTTTCTCCATGTTGGCCAGGCTGGTCTCAAGCTCCTGACCTCAGGTGATCTGCTCCTCTCAGCCTCCCAAAGTACTGGGATTACAGGCATGAGCCACTGTGCCTGGTCCTGACTCTTAATATTTTATTTTACCATTTTTTCCTCAACTGCTTCTTATTGTCTTTGTCATTCATTTAACGGGGCCATCCTCCTCTCAGGAGGCCCACCAAAGGGCTAGAAGTCACCATTGTTTTTCTTTTCCTCCTTCCCGCCCCACACTCCCTCTTCATCTAACGCTTTGGCTGCCTCTACTGATCCTGCCTCTAAAGCATGGCCTGGATACATCCAGTCTTCTCCGGGCCCCATCGCCCCTCCCCAGTTCCCCTCACCTGCCTAGATAACTCCAATAGTCTCTTAACTGCTCTCCTGGCTTCCTCCTTCACCCATTTATAATCCACTCTTCATGCAGTAGTCTGCGTGATCTTTATTTTTTTGAGACAGGATCTCACTGTCACCCAGGCTGGAGTGCAGTAGCACCATCATGGCTTACCGCAGCCTCAACTTTTCTGAGTTCAGGTGATTCTCCCGCCTCAGCCTCCTGATTAGCTGGAACCACAGCTAATTTTTGTTTTTGTTTTCTTTATTATTATTTTGTTTTCGTAAAGATGGGGTTTTGCCGTGTTGGCCGGGTTGATCTCGAACTCCTGAGCTCAAACAATCCTCCTGCCTCCACCTCCCAAAGTGCTGGGATTATAGGTATGTGCCAGTGTGCTCGGCCAATCTTTAAAGGGAGTAAGTTGGATCATGTTACTTGGCTGAAAACCCTTCACTGATTTTTCCAACACATTTAGCATAAAATCCAAACTCCTTACTGTGGCCTGGGAGGAGCTGGCTCCTGGAATTTACCTTTGCCTGGCATCAGTCCCCTGCTCTGCTTTGCTCACTCTGCTCGGGCACACTGGTGAAGGTTCGGCTTTCAAACATGCTACACGCAATCCCGCCTTGTGGCCTTTGCACGTGCTGTTTCCGTGACCCGGAATGTCTTTCCTCCAAGATATCTGCACGGCCCTCTTGTTCACTTCATTCAGGACTTTCCTCAAATGTTACTTTATCTGGGGGGACATTCCTGATTCCTGATCATCATATCAAGAATAACATCTCCCATCACTTCTATCTTCTTCTTCTTCTGCTGCTGCATTTTTTTTTTTTTTTTTTTTTTTTTGAGTTGGAGTCTAGCTCTGTAGCCCAGGCTGGAGTGCAGTGGTGCAATCTTGGCTTACTGCAACCTCTACCTCTTGGGTTCCAGTGATTCTCCTGCCTCAGCCTCCCAAGTAGCTGGGACTACAGGTGCCCGCCACCATGCCCAGCTAATTTTTGTATTCTTAGTAGAGATGGGGTTTCACCATGTTGGCCAGGCTGCTCTCAAACTCCTGAACTTGTGACCTGCCTGCCTCAGCCTCCCAAAGTGCTGGGATTATAGGTGTGAGCCACTACGCCCAGCCACTTCTATCTTCTAAATGTATCTTGCCATATATAGATACTTAGCATTTACCATATATTCTCTGGATATATATATTTAGCATCTTTACATTCTCTGAAAGGCCCCAGAGCATTTAGTATATGGCACAAAATAGGTAAATAATGGTAATACTTATTACTATTCATTTTGTTATTATAGACAGTGGTGTGTGAATTTTAAATCCTTTAATGAGGAAAGGTTTTTTTTTTTTAGGCTGGGCAAGGTGGCTCATGCCTGTAATCCCAGTACTTTGGGAGGCTAAGGCAGGTGGAAGTCAGGGGTTCAAGACCAGCCTGGCAAACATGGTGAATCTCTGTCTCTACTAAAAATACAAAATTTAGCCAGGTGTGGTGGTGTGAGCCTGTAGTCCCAGCTGCTTGGGAGGCTGAGGTGGGAGTATTGCTTGAACCCAGGAGTCAAAGGTTACAACGAACTGAGATCACACCACTGCACTCCAGCCTGCGTGACAAAGCGAGACTCTGTGTCAAAAAAAAAAAAAAGTGCTTTTTTTTTTTTTTTTGGTAGAGCTGGGGTCTTGCTATATTGGCTAGGACGGTCTCAAACTCCTGGGTTCAAGCAATCCTCCTGCCTTGGCCTCTCAAAGTCCTGAGATTACAGGTGTGAGGTACCATGCAAAACCAAGAAAAGGTTTTAATAGTCAGAACTTATATAGCTATAGTTTATGGAGCATAACTATGTGCCCAGCAGGTGCTAAGTTGTTTTTTTCAGCTGTCTCATGTAACTCTCACTATCACAGAATGCTTTGAAGTTTGTATTATTTCAGGAGAGGAAGTGAACTCCGAATCAGCTTTATTAATGTTGGTAAACATGGTAGTGTTATTAAATGAGTGAATGAAAGCACAACATGAGACCTATTTTAAAGTGATTAGAAGACTTTAAAGCACTCAGCTCTGGGATTGAATGGTGGAGGGGCAGGCAGTTTGGAAGGGGAGGCAACCCTTGTATACTCCCAGAAGTGTCCTTACCCAGGGTCAACCTTGGATGCACCAAGATTTATTTTATTAGAGAAGGCAGCCATTCCTCACCCTACACTACTGGCACATCCAAGGCCTGAGGAATCTGAGAAATGGCTCCCCTTGTCCATGGGCTCAATCTATTTCCATTGGGCGACAAGCAGCCCGGGCATATGGGGTCTGTACATTTCGCTGTGTAGGTGATAAACCTTGAGCCCAATCACAATGATCGGTCTTGTGTTCTATGTGTCATGGGGCCTCCTGACACTATGAAGTACACTCACACCCACGTGTCCTTTTATTTGTGGCTTTTATTGAGTCGTCTGTGAAGTGGTAAATTGGCCAACTCTCCAGCTGGTTCAGGCCCTCATCAGGAAGCTATCATCAAAGTGAATCACCACCTCACTGGCCACTTGATCCCTGAAGGTTCATTGCTAAGGCTGAGATGTTTTCTGGGACTTGCTTATAGAATCTGTCAGCCCTAGGCAGCCCAGAATCGCCAACCCAAGGCTTTTTCCTGTTGTTGTTGTTCTTGTTAAGAAAGAGAAGTAAAATACAAAGTGGAAAGGTAATGTGTTTGTTTGGTCAGGGGCTCTCATCTCTGTACAGTATCCTGGAAATGCCTCAATTTCTGAAGCTGTGAATTGGACAAAGTTGGCATACTCTTATTCTGGCCTACAAAAAGCCTGAGTAATTCTTGCATCAGAGAGGCTGGGTGCATTGGTTCATGCATATAATCCAGCACTTTGGGAGGCTGAGGTGGGTGAATCGCCTGAGGTCAGGAGCTCAAGACCAGCCTGGCCAACATGGCAAAACCCTGTCTCTGCTAAAAATATAAAAAATTAGCTGGGTGTGGTGGCAGATGCCTGTTATCCCAGCTACTTGGGAAGCTGACACAGGATAATTGCTTGAGCCCAGGAAGCAGAGGCTGCGGTGAGCTGAGATTGTGCCACTGCACTCCAGCCTGGGTGACAGCAAGACTCCGTCTCAAAAAAACAAAAATAAAAATAAAAAAAATTCTTGCACCGGGGATTTTGGGACAAGGCAGAGAACAACATATTCCTAAGGGAATATGGGAACCAGCAACATAAATAAAAACAGGGGTTGGACTTTGGACTTGGGAGGGACTTGGGTGAAAATGATTACCCTAAAAGCATGAGGTGCTAGAGAGTCCCTGAGAACTCCTTAGACAAGTCTCAAGCCCTGTTCTGTGTACACAACCTGCATTATCTCATCCACTCTTCAACAGTTCTCTGTTTTATCTCCATTTTACAGATGGAGAAACTGAGGCTCACAGATGTTATGTCACTGTACAAGTTGCTCAAGGCACATGGATACTAATGGTAGAGCCAAGTTCTGAACACAGATGCTTCTTTAATTTATTAAAATTCGTCGCTTTGAGTATATATCCCAATGATCTGTAGTAAATTTATTTGGCTTTATTTTATTTTATTTTTTTGAGATGGAATCTCATTCTGTCACCCAGGCTGGAGTGCAGTGGTACACTCTCGGCTCACTGCAACCTCCGCCTCCTTGGTTCAAACCATTCTCCTGCCTCAGCCTCCTGAGTAGCTGGGACTACAGGGATGTGCCACCTTGCCAGGCTAATTTTTGTATTTTTAGTAGAGATGGGTTTTCGCCATGTTGGCCAGGCTGGTCGCAGACTACTGACCTCAGGTGATCCACCCACTTCGTCCTCCGAAAGTGCTGGGGTTACAGGCATAAGCCCCTTATTTTATTTAATTATATATATATATGTGTGTGTGTATATATATATATGTATATATATGTGTATATATGTGTATATATATGTGTATATATGTATATGTATACATATATATGTGTATATGTGTATGTATACACATATATATGTGTATATGTGTATGTATACACATATATATGTATATATATAATATAATACATATATACATATATAATACATATAATTATATACATATATAATTATATATACATACACACATATATATAATTGCACTTTAGGTTCTGGGGTACACGTGAAGAACACGCAGGATTGTTGCATAGGTACACACATGGCAATGTGGTTTGCTGCCTCCATCCCCATCACCTATATCTGGCATTTCTCTTCATGTTATCCCTCCCCAACTCCCTACCCCACACTGTCCCCCGCCAGTCCCCCCCAACAGACCTCAGTGTGTGATGCTACCCTCCCTGTGTCCATGTATTTTCATTGTTCAGCACCTGCCTATGAGTCAGAACATGCGTTGTTTGATTTTCTGTTCTTATGTCAGTTTGCTGAAAATGATGGTTTCCAGGCTTATCCATGTCCCTACAAAGGACAAGAACTCATTGTTTTTGATGGCTGCATAGTATTCCATGGTGCATATGTGCCACATTTTCCCTGTCCAGTCTATCATCAATGGGCATTTGGGCTTGTTCCAGGTCTTTGCTATTGTTAACAGTGCCACAATTAACATACATGTGCATGTGTCTTTATAATAGAACAATTTATAATCCTTTGGATATATACCCAGCAATCCCATTACTGGGTATATATC
>NW_022436991.1:5793641-5858474 GCF_009761245.1 Sapajus apella | reverse complement strand
AAACATTTATCATTTCTTTGTGTTGGGAGCATTTCAAATATTCTATTCTGGCTATTTGTGTGTATACTATAAATATTGTTAACTATAGTTACCCTACTGTGCTGTTGAACCCTTTTTTTTTTTCCTTCTGTCTAACTGTATTTTCATACCCATTAACCAACCTCTCTTCACCCTTCACCCACCCCTCCTGCCCCCTGGTAACCGTACTTCCACTCCACTTTCATGAGATAACTTTTTAAGGTCCTGCATATGATTGAGAACATGCAATATTTATATTTCTATGCCTGGCTTATTTTACCTAATGTCCTCCAGTTTCATTGTTGTTACTGCAAATGACAGAATTTCATTCTTTTTAATGGCTGATATTCCATTGTGTATATATACTACATTTTCTTTCTTCATTTATTGATGAACACTTAGTTTGATTCCATATGCCGGCTACTGTGATTAGTGCTACAGTAAACATGGATGTGCAGGTATTTCTTCTACATATTAATTTCCTTACACACACACACACACACACACACACACACACACACACACACACACACACCCAGCAGTGGGATTGCTGGGTTATATGGTAGATCTATTGTTAGTTTTCTGAGAAATCTCTGTACTGTTTCCCATAGTGGCTTTACTAATTTACATTCCTACCAACAGTGCACTAGTGTTGCCCTTTCTCCATGTTCTCACCAGCATGTTTTTTGTCTTGTTGGTAATAGCCATTTTAACTGGGATCAAATATTTCATACTGGTTTTGCTTTGCATTTTCCTCGTGATGTTGAATTTTTTTAATGTATTAGTGATATTGAATATTTTTTTCATATCCCTCTTGTCCATTTGCATGTTTTCTTTTGAGAAATATTTATTTACCCTGTTTTAAAATTTGTTCTTTTTCTTTCCTGTTACATTGGTTAAGTTTTCCTTTTTTTTTTTTTGTCAGTGGTTTGGAAGTAATGCATGCTAATTCTGTCTCTTTGGCAATTATCGTTGACATTTTAAACACGTTATGAAACATATTATTCTTTGAAAGTACAGAGTTAATTAGGATTTTCATCCAGAGCAAAAGAACAAGCAGCATGTTTTCACTTCTCTACCTTAGCTATCTGCTGCTACTTCCTAGGTAGAAATGATCTGGAACTTTAGTTTCAGAATATTATTTATGTGTTTATTTATTTTTATTATAGATTCAGGGAGTACATGTGCAGATTTGTTATGTGGGTATATTACATAACGCTGGGGTTTTAGCTTCTATTCAACCCATCACCCAAACTATGAACATAGTACACAGTAGGTAGTTTTTCAACCCTTTCCCACCTTCCCTACTCCCCTTTCAGAATATTGTTGAAAAATATTTTAATTTTTGTCTTTTTCTCCAAAGTACAGTCCTTCTGGTGAGGCGTGGTGGCTCACACCTGTAATCCTAGCACTTTGGGAGGCTGAGGCTGGCTGATCACCTGGGGTCAGGAGTTCGAGACCAACCTGGCCAACGTGGCAAAACCCCATCTCTACTAAAAATACAAAAATTAGCTGGGCATGTTGACACATGCCTGTAAACCCAGTTTTTTGGGAGGCTGAGGCAGGAAAATCACTTAAACCCAGGAGGTGGAGGCCGCAGTGAGCTGAGATTGTGCCACTGCACTCCAGCCTGGATGACAGAGCAAGATTCCATCTCAAAAATAAAAACAAAACAACAACAACAAAGTACGTTCTTTCAGAAAGCCTCTGAGTTGAAAGTGCCTTTGTTGCCTTCTAGCATCCAACGTTACCAATGAGAAATATGATACCGATCTGATAGTCCATCCCTCAGTGAGGTTTTTTTTTTTTTTTTTCTCTTGGGAACTTTTTAGAATACTCTGTTCTCACTTTGAAATTGCACCATGTTGCAACTAGGTGTGCTTCTTTTCCATGTCAGACTGTTCTTATTTATAGAATACATTGTCTACTGTTAGCTCTTTGAAGCTACCCGTTATACTTAGATTAAAATCTTTTGTTTGTCCTATTGTAGCGATTAAGAATGTGAGTTCTAGAATCACAATACCGGGCTTGAATCCCAGCCGCGATCAAACTGGATGTTTGAGGGAAATTTCTGCAGTTGTAGCCGGAACAGAGGTGGGGTGATTCCAGAGTCCAGTATTCCAGGCAGAGGCGGCACCTAGCAGCAGTGCTAGCCCTGGTGGCGGGGGTCCCTCTGATACATTCAGAACTGATTTATCAGCAGCGTCTTCAGTGGCACAATGTTAGATGGAGGCCCATGGGTTCCAGCCTAGGAGCATTAGCAGATTTAAAAATTTTTTTATTTTTACTGTTTTAAAAAATTTATTGTTATTATCTTTATAGAAACGGGGTTGCCCCATGTTGCCCAGGCTGGTCTTGAATTCCTGAGCTCAAGCAATCCTGCCTTGGCCCCCCAAAATACTGGCCTTATAGGCATGAGCCACAGCACTCAGCCCATTAGCAGTTTTTGATCTCTGGTTATCACCTCTTCTTTTTGTTTGCCAGACTCACCCACTTTTCCAGTTGCTTTTCCATCCATCTCCAAACCTTTATAACGAACTTTGTTGGAAATATCTAGAGTGGTTTCTGCTTTGCTGATACCACTGCTTTCTGAAAAATGAGCATAGGACATTTTTGATCTTGGGGTGAGCAGGAGGAATGGAATGACGAGAAATTGTCTGCTTCTGTGTATGAGAAAGACACTGGCCAACCTTAATTCTATAAGTCCAGGAGGACTCTTAAAGTATATTTATTATTATTATCGTTTTTGAGACAGAGTTTCACTTTTGTTGTCTAGGCTGGAGTGCAATGGCACAATTTCGGCTCACAGCAACCTCCACCTCCCAGGTTCAAGCGATTCTCCTGCCTCAGTCTCCTGAGTAGCTAGGATTATGGGCATGTGCCACTATGCCTGGCTAATTTTATATTTTTAGTAGACATGGGGTTTTGCCATGTTGGCCAGGCTGGTTTGGAACCCCTGACCTCAGGTGATCCACCTGCCTCGGCCTTCCAAAGTGCTGGGATTACAGGCATGAGCCACTATGCCCGGCTTATTATTATTAGTATTAGTATTATTTGTAGCATAATGCATTGAACATAGCTTGCCAATGCTTGGATACCAGGTAATCAATGTCAAGACGTCCCTTGGGACTTTCGTTTTCTAATTTGCCCTGAAGATGGGCTGAAATAAGCTAGTGACATATTGAGTTAACTGGGCATCAACCCAGGAATTCTGCTTCTTGCTCTCCTACCCTGGCCTCCCCCATGAAGTCAGTGGCCCCAGGAGGAGGGTGAGGAAAGGGTGAAGCTATATTACACTTGCAGTCAGTGTTCAAGTCACCACAAAATGGTGATGTTCCTGTACGCTGCCATGAGTCCTCCGGTCTTGCGTCAGATGACAGAATCCACGTGGACCCTTTTACCGAAGCCCGTCAGGCTCCAGGGTTTTGCAGACAGTGTGAGGAGGAGTGATTAGGACCAGAGGAAAAACGTTCCCAGGCACAGTTGCTAAAACGTCTCCTGAGGCCTGTAGGAGCCCCCAAGGTCTCTGCTGATTACTTTAAGCAAAGCTCTTCAGTTTCTCTGTGGGGGAACTTCTCCCTAAGTGACCACAATCAGGTTAGCAGGTGGCTGAGAAAACAAGGCCGAACAGTGGGCTTTCCCGTTCAAGTTGGTTCGTATCAGCAAGAAGCCCTAAATCTGTTTTTTTTTTTCAGTCCCTCCTGGAGACAAAGAAAGAGTTCAGTCACCCTGCTGAGGAGAAAAAAACGCCATTACTGCCAAAAGCAGACACTTGTCCTAGATTTGAGGGAGGCATGTTATCCTGGATGGTTCTAGGTCTCGGTGGGATGGTCTGATGACTTCATCTCCCCCCTGGGTACCTGGGAAGGTGATGAATGTGAAGGTAGATTCTTCATGGAGCTCCATACTCAGGATCTGGTATCTGAAGCTTCCTGCGTTATGTTGGCTTATCTGCTTTCTCCAGCTTCCCATTAGAGAAATCCTGCTTTCTTACCAGCATAGGTCATTGTGCTGCTAAGAACATTTCTTTCCCTTGCTTTTTCCCTCCAGAGATGGGGTCTTGCCCTGTTGCCCAGGCTGGAGCATTGGCACAATCCTACCTCACTGCACTCTTTAACTCCTGGGCTTAAACAATCCTCCTACTTCAGCCTGGCAAGTAGCTGGGACCCCAGGTGTAAGCTACCATGCCTGGCTCTTTGTATTTTTATTTTTTATAGAGATGGTAGTGTCTCGTCATATTACCCAGATTGGTTTTTTTTTTTTTTGAGACAGAGTCTCACTCTGTCACCAGGTGCCAGGCTGGAGTGCAGTGGCCCGACCTTAGCTTGCTGCAACCTCTGCCTCCCGGGTTCAAGCAATTCTCCTGCCTCAGCCTCCCTAGTAGCAGGGACTACAGGCGTGTGCCACCACACCCAGCTAACTTTTTTTGTATTTTTAGTAGAGACGGGGTTTCACCATGTTGGCCAGGATGGTCTCAACCTCTTGACCTCGTGATCCGCCTGCCTCGGCCTCCCAAAGTGCTGCATTACAGGCATGAGCCACCGCGCCCGGCCCCAGATTGGTTTTCGACTCCTGGCCTCAAGTGATCCTCCCACTTCATCCTCCCGTTCCCATTTCTTTTCAGTCAAACAACAGTCCTGGTCTTTTTTAATAAACTGGTTCAGAGTCAGCTATAAAATAACTCTCTTTCCTTGGGCCAGGCAGTCAGTGTTCAAGTCCCAGTGGGATCTCATTAGAGTCATGTGACTTTGGGGAAGTTCTTCACCTCTGAGAACCTCAGTTTCTCCACCTGTAGAGTGGATGTGGCACTAGAGCCTGCGTCGCTTGCCTCATTGGGCTGTGGCAAGTCTCAAAGGGGTTGACAGAAGGGGAGTGCTGGGTAAACTGTAACTCTCAGCTGTCTGAATGTGTGCCTGTTCTCTCCCATGTTAGAAACTGTAGGTTGGCACTAGGAGAGGTTATCGTTTATATATATTATTTTTATATTATTATATATGAATGTAATACAAATATTACATTTTATCTTCAAATCATTTGGCCGAGCCTTGGATGTCAATTGGGTTGTTTAATGCCCTGACAAAGGTCTCTTATGCTTCCCTATGAGAAAGGGCTTCTAGACTGGAAGCCACTGCCTGTCTTTTTACTTGCATAGAAATCACCACGGACCTTGCCAAAGTGCAGAGTCTGATTCACTGGCTCTGAGGCAGGACTGGAGATTGAGTCTGCATTTTCCTCAAACTCCCAGGCCATACCCATGCTGTAGGTATCACATTTAGTAGCAATAATATAGGACACCTGGTGTGTTTTCTGACAGCACTCTTGATGTTTTGCTACACTTGTATTTAATTGTCTCAACTAGACTCCTCCTCCGGTCTCACATCGCCCATGCAACTCCACAGAAGTCATACAACCCTCACTAACAGTAAGTACCCGCAGCTGTAGGAAAAAACCCAAACAATAACATTTGCACAAGGACCCAAACTTGGCAGTACACCTAGAAGAGTTTGTAGCATATTGTTGGTTATAAACATTGCATAACACAAGTGTAAACTATTACATTGGTGAGGGAATAGGTGGTCATTTCCCTTGCTTGTTTATAAGCAAAAACTTGAGAGCTGGATTATTTTTGCCTTCCCAGATAGCACTGGCCCTCAGTAAATGTTTGATGAGCTAAAAAAAGCCTATACCGAATAGGAAATTAAGCAAGGCCCTTGGTTGGACATCTATTGCTCCAAACTTTAGAAAAGCCGATTATAACTTTTTTTTTTCCATTTATTTATTTTATTGCATTTTAGGTTTTGGGGTACATGTGAAGAACATGCAAGATTGTTGCATAGGTACACGCGTGGCAGTGTGATTTGCTGCCTTCCTCCTCATCACCTACATCCGGCATCTCTCCCCATGCTACCTCCCCCCAACTCCCCACCCCCGTCCCTCCCCTATTTCCCCCCAAAGCTGTTTTATTTCTTTCTATACATAGCTGAACTCATCACACGAGACTCAACTTCCATCCATCTTGTCCTGGAAATTCAGATTTATAAGGGCAGGGCAGGCAAAGAAACCCTTAGACTTTGCTTGCTGGTATCTCCCATAACCCTGAAATAACCACGTTTATCACGTTTACTCCCAAAGCTCATATTGAGTTCAAATCCCCTGTTAACTCATTTAGAGAGACAAGTGGCATACATAGTTTTTCCTCTCTGTGTCTTCCTGTTCCCCATAACAAAGGCATTGTGGGAATTCACTCAGCCTTGTCCTCTTAGTTAAATAAATTAGAGTAGAAACAAAGGAATGAGAGTAGTTGCCTAGCTAGCTTGTTTACTCATGTGGTCTTAAAAGTAAACTTTGAGCCGATGGCTCTGTCAGGGGGAGGTCGATGAGGGAGATTACCCTCTAAAGGTGTTTGCCTTGGGATCGGAACCTGGCCTTTAATCTTTCTCTATAAGTGTGTTGACTTAAAGCCTCTGTTATTAAATCTATACTGAATAAATGGGCAGAGGGTGAACTAGTCAGTGTCGTGTAGCTGCGATCTCTCTCTGTGAGTAGCTCACAACCCCTCAGCCCACTCGATCACTGAAAATTTGTGTCTGAGTGCATATATTCATCTGTTATGCAGCTGGGGTCTGTGGGATGGACCCCAGCAGGTGGTGGCCCCGACATGATGTCCAATGTGGGGTGACCCTGACAAGGCATTACATGATAGTTAACTCCTTTAGATATGAACAAGTCCATAGCTGGGCATGGTGGCGCGTGCCTGTAATCCCAGCTACTCAGAAGGCTGGGGCAGGAGAATTGCCCGAACCCAGGAGGCGGAGGTTGCAGTGAGCCGAGATCGCGCCATTGCACTCCAGCCTGGGTAATAAGAGCGAAACTCCGTCTCAAAAAAAAAAAAAAAAAAAAAAAGAAATTGAAAAGTCCAATGGCAGAGTATTGGGTGACTCAGAAAACCCATGCATTGAAAGATGCAAAATATTTTATTGTGTTTTTACATTATGAAGCATTGGGAAGTGTAAGAATTTTTCTTTGATTTTTCTCTCCTTCCCTCCCTTTCTCCTTTCTTCTCTCCTTTCCTCTCCTCTGCTCTCCTCCCCTCCCCTCCTTTTCCCTCCCTCATCTTCCCTTCCCTCTCTTCCCTCTCTTTCATCTATTCACCCATATCTGCCATTTTGCCTAACACCCATGTACTGTAGAAGAAGGAAAACAAGGACTTAAAGGGGGAAAAATTCAAGGAAAGAAAAATGAAAGGTAGACAGAGCTTATGCATTTTGAAGGAAGACTATTAGGATTTCAGGCTTTTTTTTCTCCCCACTAAACAAGCAAGCAGGCAAATAAAGAAATCCTGTGGGGATTGACACAAGGTGAGCAAAGTTTTAGAAGATTTTCCTCAGGAAAAAAAACTCTCGCAGATTTACAAGCAGCGTATCTGTTGTGAAGATTTCGAAGGAGATGAAGATGTATTGCTAGCCATCTAGACATTTGTCAAAACAACTGAATTCTATGAAGTGGAAAGGATGAATGAAACAACCAATCCGTGGGAAAGAAATTCAAGATGGGCTTTATTGTGTTAGAATTTTTCTACAAAGACAGGGAAGCTTTAAGCTGTGTGAGATAAAGCCTTGTGCCAAATGAGAAGCCAACGGACCTTGGAAAAGGGTGTTCAGTTTCACCTTGAAGGGCACTTGGCTTTGTCAGTTCTGGATAGGTAGTCAGACCCCCTTATTCTCATGCCGGTCTCACTCTATCCCTAAATCAGGCACCTGTCTGATTTAGAAAAATAGTGCCTACCTTTTGGATATGGAGAGAGGTTCAGGATACCTGAATTTATAGTTCACCATGTCTCTTCATGGAAGGAAGAGGCAATTCCTCGAAAGGAAAAAGGGGTGCTTTTATCAGAAGAATGAGTAAATGCTGGGCAACTAAAACCAACAAATGCCTTCTCCACTTGGAGAATAAGACTTAATTCCAACATTGAATCCTGTTGATATCACAGCTGCCTGGATGACTGTGGACCTGACTTCCCATGCCCTGTTTGTTATGAGTGCATTTGTTTCCTTGATGCATGGTGTACCAGTAGGAATGGGCACTCCTAATGCTCAGATCTTGGTTCTTAAATACTATTGTTCATTAAAAGTTGCCAGGGCTGTTTGGAGAAAGGGCTGATTTCAGGGCTGGGCCAGGAAAGGTACAAGGTATACCTTAAATATATGTCTTCATCAGAATGTATGGAGTGCTAAGAAAAAAATGACAGGGGTATGTCACAATGATATAGGAGCCAGCTTGAAGGGACTCCTACTACCAAATATGGGTCAAAATATTCAAATTGGGCTTTTCAAATCTGGGATAATCTAAACATCAAAATTAATAATGAAAGAAATGGAAAATAACACATGGAATCCCTGAATTTATGCTGATATTAAAAAAAAAGACAAGGGAGAGAGATGGGAATGAGATTATTTACTAAAGAATGTCAGTTAATAAATTTAGAAGGAATTAGACTTAGAAACTCACATTCTTGCTGGGTGCAGTGACTTATGCCTGTAATCCCAGCGCTCTGGGAGGCTGAGGCAGGAGGATCACTGGAGGCCAGGAGTTCAAAACCAGCCTGGGCAACATAACAAGACCTTGTCTACAAAAAATAAAAAAAGAATTAGCTGGGCTTGATGGTGTGTACCGATAGTCCCATGACCTTTGGGGGCTGAGGCAGGAGGATCTCTTAAGCCCAGGAGTTTGAAGTTGCAGTGAGTTGTGATTGTGCCACTGCGCCTAAGCCTGGGAAACAGAGTAAGATGGAATATGGAATATTCTTGGGAAGGATATGGTACCAGTCTTGAAATATTTCCCCACAGATCACTTGTTATTTCATAGTCAGGCAGCTTCAGAGTGGAGAAATGTGCAGGCACCACGTTAGCTGAGTAATCAAGCTGATCATCACGTGCTTCTTCATACAAGCACTGAGAGTGTCACAGCAATGCCTGTGCAATATTCTTGCCAAAGATGTAACCACAAGGAGACAGTCCGATAGACTTGACTGGCCATACATGCAACAACAACAGCAAAAAAGAGTAAATAATGGATTAGAGAGTGAGGGATGGAGGCCACAGTGAACAAGATAGGGAGCTCTAGGAGGAGGTGACTTCTGAGCAGAGACTGGAATGATGGGAAGAAACCAAGTATGAGAAGATCTTGGTGGAAAGTGTTCTGGGAAGAGGGAATAGCAAGTGCAAAGGCCCTGGGGCAGGAGTGAATGAGGAGTAGAAAGACCAGTGTGGCTAGAGCACTGTGGGAAAAAAAGGAGAGCGATACGATATGAGGTTAGAGAGGAAGGTGAGGGCAGAAAGTGCCTCCTGAGTAGCTGGGATGACAGGTGCACAACACCATGCCCAGTTGTAGGGCTTTGAGGCCATATGAGGAATTTTGTTTGTGGTGTATATAGTAGAGATTAATTTTTTAAATGGATACATAATATTTGTACATATTTATGGGACATGTGATATTTTGTTACATGCCTAGTACGTGTAATGACCAAACCAGGGTATTTAGGATATCCATTATCTTGAGCATTTATCATTCCTATGTTTTGGGAGCATCTCGAATCCTGTCTTCCAGCCATTTTGAAACACAGAATACATTGTTAACTATAGTCATCCTACCATGCTGTTGAACTTCGGTACGGATTTTTTCAATCTCACTGTATGTTTGTACCCATTAACCAACCTCTCTTCATTACCCCCACCCCCACACTCTTCCAGCCTTGGGTATCTATTACTTTACTCTCTACCTCCATGAGATCGACTTTTCAGCTCCTGCATATGAATAATAACATGTGATATTTGTCTTTCTGTACCTGGCTTATTTTACTTAACGTAATGACCTCCAGTTTTACAGTAGAAGTTAAATTTTAACATATCATACTCCAAGTATGTATCTGTACTGAATAACTATATTTACCCATTTACATCGACAGCTATATCTATATACTACCTCACTAATGTGACTCAATTCAGCTGTTGGAAAACTTTAAAATATTTTTGGAACAACTTGTGTGTATGAATTTACTCTTTTAATGGTTTTCAATACCCATTTTTAGACTGCATTCTAGCCTGGGCAATAAAGCAACACTTCCGTTCTCTCTCCCTCTTCCTCTTTCTTCCTCTCCTTCATTCTTTTTTTTTTTTTTAAATTTATTTTTCTTTCTTTTTCTCTTTCTTTATTTTTAAAAAAAAGAAGAAAAAGAAATCTAACTGTATAGCATTTCCCAGGAAACTTTGGCATCTGAGTTGAGATGCATTGCAAGTGTAAAATGCACACTACATTTTAAGAAAAGAATGTAAATATCTCAAAATAATTTAAAATTATTAATAATATGTTGAAGTAATGTTTTAAACACATTGACTTAAGATATTATAAATTAATGCTGTGTGTATCATTTTGCCTTTCAAACTTATAGTTCTATTGAGATATTCACATGCCATTGAAAATGTACAATTTGATCATTTTTAGTAGATTTGAAGAGTTGTATAATTATCCTGCAATCAATTTTAGAACATTATTATCATCTCCCAAAAAAGCCCCATACCCTGCTCAGTTCTCATTTTTTTCCCAACCCTTCCAGCCTTAAGCAAACACTAATCTTTGTCTTCATGGATTTGCCATTTCACAGATATGGAATCTTATATTGTAATATTTGTTCTTTGGCATCTGTTCTCTCTCATTTAACATAATGTTTTCAAGGTTCGTCCCTATTGTAGCATATGTAGGTACTTCATTCTTTTTGACTGCTGAATAATATTCTATTATATGCTACATTTTGTTGATGAACATTTGGTGTGTTTTCTCTTTTTGGCTCCGAGGAATAGTCCTGTTGTGAACGAGCATGTCCAAGTTTTAGTGTGGATAAATGTTTTGATTTCTCTTGGGTATATATCTAGGAGCAGGATTGCTGGGTCCCATGGGTTTTGCTTTTTTATTGTATTTATTTATTTAGATATGGGTCTCGCTCTGTTGCCTAGGCTGGAGTGCAAGGGTGCGATCCTGGTACAATCTGCAACCTCTGCATCTCGGGTTCAAGTGATGCTCCTGCCTCAGCCTCCTGAGTAGCTGGGATTACAGGTGCACAGCACCATGCCTGGCTAATTTTTGTATTTTTAGTAGAGACAGGATTTCATCATGTTGGCCAGGCTGGTCTGGAACTCCTGATCTCAAGTGATCTATCCACCTTGGCTTTCCAAAGTGTTAGAATTACAGGCATGAGCCACCATGCCTGGCCAGCTTTTGCTTTTTTAAATGTCGCAACTAGAAAATTTGAAAGTATGTATGTGGCTTGCATTATAATTCTATTGCAAAGTGCTGATCTAACCAAATCAGGTTTCCTGAGAAGTCCCTGTCCTGCTGAGGAGCAAGGAAAATAGCTAAACTTGCCAATTAGAGATGTCTCAGTCTCTTAAAGTTTTGAGTGGTTCCATTTTTCCTCCCATAAAACAATCTTTTTCAGGTAAATATTCAGCTGGTTTAAACATTCAGCTCTCTTGTGGGGCTATGCCTTCCTTTTTAAAGATGCTGCCTGGGCTCAAGGGAGAGCTTGGGAAGAGGCCTGTGGTTCACACTTTCTCCTTGGCATATTTTATTTTATTTTATGTATTGGTTGATTGAGGCAGGGTCTTGCTCTGTCATCCAGGCTGGAGTGCAGTGGCACAATCTTGGCTCACTGCAGCCTCCACCTCCTGGGTTCAAGCAATTCTCATGCCTCAAACTCCCAAGTAGCTGGGATTACAGGCATGCACCATCATGCCTGGCTAATTTTTTTTTTTTTTTTTGCATTATCTCATTTTATTAACACAACAACCTTATAAGGTAGACATTATTATTAGTTTAATTTTACAGATAAGAAAACCAGGGATCAGTTACTTAACTGTAATTTGCTTAAAATTAACAACTACTTTGAATGACAGAGCCAACAATAAAAGCCATGACTGTCACCAAAAGCCCTGCTGTAGAAACTGCTGGGAATTGAGAAAAGACTGCCCTGAAGAAGCTGACTGATTCTGATGCATGAGTAACAAGAATGAAGCCAGCACAGTGGGCCTTTTTTATCTGTGGGTTCCACATCCACCATGGATCAAAATACTAAAAAAAAAAAAAGTATAAAAATTAAAAATATTATAACAATAAAAAACCAGTATAACAACTATTTATATAGCACTTACATTTTATTAGGTATTATAAGTGATCTAGAGATGATTTAAAGGATACTAGAGGATGTGCATAGGTTATATGCACATACTATGATAGTTTTTATAAAAAGAGTTGAGCATACATGAATTTCAGTAACCATAGGGAATCTTGGAACCAATCCCCTGTGGATACCGAGGGACAACTAAATATACTTTGCTTCTTTCTTTTATACATTTATTTATTTATTTATTGCAGTTTAGGCCCTGGGGTACATGTAAAGAATACGCGGGATTGTTGCATAGGTACATACATGGCAAGGTGGTTTGCTGCCTCCATCACCATCACCTATATCTGGCATTTCTCCCCATGTTATCCCTCCCCAACTCCCTACCCCCCACTATCCCTCCCCTAGTGCCCCCCAACAGACCCCAGTGTGTAATGCTTCCCACCCTGTGCCCATGTGCTCTCATTGTTCAGCACTCGCCTATGAGTGAGAACATGCGGTGTTTGATTTTCTGTTCCTTTGTCAGTTTGCTGAGAATGATGGTTTCCAGGTTCATCCATGTCCCTATAGAGGACACAAACTCATCTTTTTTTATGGCTGCATAGTATTCCATGGTGTACATGTGCCACACTTTACTTGTCCAGTCTATCATCTATGGGCATTTGGGTTGGTTCCAGGTCTTTGCTATTGTAAACAGTGCTGCAGTGAACATTCGTGTACATGTGTCCTTATAATAGAATGATTTATAATCCTTTGGATGTATACCCAGTAATGGGATTGCTGGGTCAAATGGAATTTCTATTTCTAGGTCCTTGAGGAATCGCCACACTGTCTTCCACAATGGTTGAACTAATTTACACTCCCACCAACAGTGTAAAAGTGTTACCATTTCTCCACATCCTTTCCAGCATCTGTTGTCTCCGGATTTTTTAATGATCGCCATTCTAACTGGCATGGGATGGTATCTCAATATAGTTTTCATTTGCATTTCTCTAATGACCAGTGATGATAAACATATGTTTGTTGGTCTCATATATGTCTTCTTTTGAAAAGTGTTCATATCCTTCCCCAATTTTTGAATGGGTTTGTGTTTTTCTTGTAAATCTGTTTTAGTTCTTTATAAATTCTGGATATAAGTCCTTTGTCAGAGGGGTAGAATGCAAAAATTTTTCCCTTTCTGTTGGTTGCCAGTTCACTCTAATGATTGTTTCTTTTGCTGCGCAGAAGCTCTGGAATTTAATTAGGTCCCATATGTCTATTTTGGCTTTTGTTGCCAATGCTTTTGGTGTTTTGGTCATGAAGTCCTTGCCTATTCCTATGTCCTGAATGGTTTTGCCTAGGTTTTCTTCTAGGGTTTTTATGGTGTTAGGTCTTATGTTTAAGTCTTTAATCCATCTGGAGTTAATTTTAGTGTAAGGTGTCAGAAAGGGGTCCAGTTTCTGCTTTCTGCACATGGCTAGCCAGTTTTCCCAACACCATTTATTAAACAGGGAATCCTTTCCCCATTGCTTGTTTTTGTCAGGTTTGTCAAAGATCAAATGGTTGTAGATGTGTGGCGTTGCCTCTGAAGTCTCTGTTCTGTTCCATTGGTCTATATCTCTGTTTTGGTACCAGTACCATGCTGTTCTGATTACTGTAGCCTTGTAGTATAGTTTGAAGTCAGGTAGTGTGATGCCTCCAGCTTTATTCTTTTTGCTTAGAATTGACTTGGCTATGTGGGCTCTCTTTTGGTTCCATAGGAAGTTTAAGGTGGTTTTTTCCAGTTCTGTGAAAAGGATCATAGGTAGCTTGATGGGGATAGCATTGAATCTATAAATTGCTTTGGGCAGTATGGCCATTTTCACAATATTGATTCTTCCTAATCATGAGCATGGAATGTTTCTCCATCTGTTTGTGTCCTCTCTTATTTCGTTTAACAGTGGTTTGTAGGTCTTGAAGAGGTCCTTTACATCCTTTGTTAGTTGTATTCCTAGGTATTTTATTCTCTTTGTAGCAATTGTGAATGGCAGTTCGTTCTTGATTTGGATCTTTTTAAGTCTGTTATTGGTGTATAGGAATGCTTATGATTTTTGCACGTTGATTTTTGTATCCAGAGACTTTGCTGAAGTTGCTTATTAGTTTAAGGAGATTTTGCGCTGAGACAATGGGGTCTTCTAAATATACAATCATGTCATCTGCAAATAGAGAAAATTTGACTTCCTCCTTTCCTATTTGAATACCCTTTATTTCTTTTTCTTGCTTGATTGCTCTGGCTAGTACTTCCTATACTATATTAACTAGGAGTGGTGAGAGAGGGCATCCTTGTCTAGTGCCAGATTTCAAAGGGAATGCTTCCACTTTTTACCCATTCAGTATGATACTGGCTTCGGGTAATTTTTGTATTTTTAGTAGAAATAGGGTTTCACTGTGTTGGCCAGGCTGGTCTCGAACTCCTGATCTCAAGTGATTTTCCTGCCTTGACCTCGCAGAGTGCTGGGATCACAGGCGTGAACCACCACACCCAGCCCTTTCCTTGGCATCTTTAAAAGTAAATCCCAGGCAGTGTGGTCTTGGGCAGTGTGGCACTTTTGTCTTGTTTCTGGGCATCTAGCTGGCTTGCCCATGGAGAGTGGTGGAGGGAGCCTCCAGAAGGTAATGTCTCTGGCTTCTGCTTAACTTAGCAGGCCCTGCTACTATAGCTCTTCAGCTGTGAGTGTCACTCTGTTGGTGCGGGCCCCCCCAGTGATCTCCCCAGCTGAGTCTCTGCCTAAATGCCTCTCTCAGACCTTTCTAAAATCACGTGGCTCCAGCACTATGCCAAACATGGGGCATTTTTCTAATAAATCAGAATTTTCTAGGAATATGCACCTGGGGTGTGAGGAGCATGTTTTGGGGTGGTCATTCCCCAACATTCTCCAATTATTTCTACCTTCCTTCGCCTCCTCCCCCAAGGAAAGAAGAGCCAGAAAGTTTCACTGGATTTGGCAAGATGATTAATGACCTTGATTTTAAAATAATAAGTTCTGTGCTGTTGGTTATCAGGGTCTACACATCTGTGCATACATAATAAGTGTGGCTTCAAATGGGTGCATTTTATTCTATGTAAATTGTATCCCAGCAAAGTTGATTTAAAGAAAGAGCAGGTTCAATTTATATACATTGTCCTGGGAAGATATTTATGATACAGTGTTAAAATATACTTTCGCATGAAAGAAGCCAGTTGGAGAGCAATGAGTAGTAAGATAATATTTTTGTAGTTAAAACATGAAAAAAGAGGAAAACCCCCATATATATATATTCTGTATTTCTCATATAAACACAAAGAGATTGTAGAGAACAACACAATCTGCTTATCTAGAAGAGGACTGGCTAGAGAATAGTTGTGGGCACGGTAAGAATTAAGTTTGTCTCTATATCTTCCTGTATTATGTAACTGATCTGATTTATTTGTTTATTATTTATTTATTTATTTTTGAGACAGAGTCTTGCTCTGCTGCCCAGGCTGCAGTGCAGTGGCATGATCTCTGTTCACTGCAACGTCTGTCTCCTAGATTCAAGTGATTCTCGTCCCTCAGCCTGCACCACGCCACCATGCCACCATGCCCAGCTAATTTTTGTAGTTTTAGTAGAGATGGGGTTTTGTCACATTGTCCAGGCTGATCTTGAACTCCTGACCTCGTGATCTGTTCCCCTCGGCCTCCCAAAGTGCTGGGATTACAGGTGTGAGCCACCGTGCCCAGCCTTAATGGGCATATAGTACAAAGCTTATTTTTTTTAATTAAAAACACAATAAATAGAAAATAATAAAAATAATTAACTTTTATGATTTGCATTTTTAGTAGAGACAATGCTCCTGGTACTTTTTTCTTTCTTCCTTTTTTTTTTTGTTGTTGTTGTTGTTGTTGTTACCTGGTACTTTTTAAAAATAGCACCTACTCAACTTTGTTTTTTAGGTTTTTTTTAATACAAAACTCCAGACCTTATTTTTCTGGTTTTTCCATGAATGCCCTTTTTCTGTTCTGGGACCATGCCTCCTTAGCCTCCTCTGGTCTGTGACAGCTTCTCAGTATTCCCTTGCTTTTCATCAACTTGACTATTTTTTTTTTTTTTTTTTTGAGACAGAGTCCCACTCTGTCACCCAGGCTGAAATGCAATGGCATGGTCTTGGCTCACTGCAACCTTCACCTCTCAGGTTCATGTGATTCTCCTGCCTCAGCCTCCTGGGTAGCTGGGATTACAGATGCACGCCACCATGCCCAGATAATTTTTGTATTTTTAGGAGAGACGGGGTTTCACCCTGTTGGCCAGGCTGGTCTTGAACTCCTGACCTCGTGATCTGTTCCCCTCAGCCTCCCAAAGTGCTGGAATTACAGGTGTGAGCCACTGCACCCAGCCAAACTTGACCGTTCTAAGGAGTACTGGTCAGGTATTTTGTTGAATGTTGCTCAGTTTGGGTTGTATAAAGTTTTTCCTCATGATTTGGATTGGGATCATGGATTTTTGGGAGGAATTGTACAGAGGTACATGCTATCAACATGGCCTATCACTGATGTTGACTTTGATTGTGGAGTTAAAGCAGTGTCTGCCAGGCCTCTCCCTCCCCCCCTCCCTCCCTCCCTCCCTTCCTTCCTTCCTTCCTCTCTCTCTTTCTCTTTCTCTCTTTCTGTCTTCCTTTCTTTCTTTCTTTTTCTTCCCCCCTCCCTCCTTCCTTGCCTCCCTCCCTGACTCCCTCCCTCCTTCTTTCCTTCCTTCCTTCCTTCCTTTTTTATGAGACATGGTCTCACTCTCTCACCCAGGGTAGAGTACAGTGGTATGATTTTAGCAACATTATCCAGTTACTTCTACCTCCCCTGGCCTCCCATCCCAGGGAAAGAAGAGCCAGGAAGGCCTTGGCTGGAAGCCCTTCTGCGCTGTAGCCTTGACCTTGTGGGCTCAAGCAATCCTCCCTCCTCAGCCCCCGGAGAAGTTAGGACTGTAGGTGCACACCAGTATGCTCAGCTAATTTTTAAATTTTTCCTTTTTGTAGAGACAAGGTCTTGCTATGTTGCCCAAGCTGGTCTAAAACTCCTGGATTCAAGCTGTCCTCTGCCTCAGCCTCCCAAGGTGCTGGGATTGCAGGCATGAGCCACCGCAGCTGGTTGTATTTCCGTTTTCTAGACTCAAGCTGTACTCCATATGTATTGGAAGCCAGTTACTGAGACCCACTTACACTCAAAAGGAGTGGACTTGGTAAGTGTGGGGTGTCTACAGATATTATTTGGAATTCTTCTCTGTTAGGAAGATTTGTTTCTTTTACCCCAGTATATTTATTTATTCAACCAATCATTTATTTCATACTTTGGGTTTTAATCCAGTACTCTGTTATTTATTTTGTTGCTCAAATTGTTCTATTTTAACCATAGTGAGTTTTTCAGATTGGGTATTGCATTCCTGTGATAAGCTGTCCACTCCTTTTTTTGGGTGGGGGAAGGGGGACAGAATCTCACTCTGTTGCCCAGGCTGGAGTGCAGTGGTAAGATCTTGGCTCACTGCAAACTCCACTTCCCACGTTCAAGCGATTCTCCTGCCTCAGTCTCCCGAGTAGCTACGATTACAGGTGCCTGCCATCACACCCAGCTAATTTTTGTATTTTTAGTAGAGATAGGGTTTCACCATCTCTACTAAAGAAACTAGGCTGGTCTAGGGCTTCTGACCTCAAGTGATCTGCACACCTTGGCCTCTCAAAGTGCTGGGATGACAGGCATGAGCCATCATGCCTGGCCCGTCCCCTCCTTTTTTTAAAGCACGTCTTTACTCTTTGTCACGACAAGATGCTGTAGGCTCATCTTGTATTTTCTCTGTCCCAGACCTACAAACAGCCATTTCTCCAAGGATCCTGGAGAATAATAGTGAGATGTGAAGGCTGGGATGTGGTGACAAACTTTATTTTTATTGCTCTATAAAGTTTCCCATGCTCCCCATTGGGCTATAAACCTCATTCTGGGTGATGGTTTTGCTGTCTCTCTCACCATGTTGCCTCTCATACCTAAACTATCTCGTATTTATTGAATGAATGAAGTTCACTAAAATAAGTTTTAGCTTTTTTCTTATTTATAAGATTGCCACTAATTTTACTTTTGTGTAATGTCATCAACTAGCTGGACCAAGAAAATGAGCCATGCTTTATTATTATTATTATTATTGTTGTTGTTGTTGTTGTTGTTGTTTGACATGGGGTCTCACTCTGTTGCCCAGGTGGAATGCAGTGGCACGATCTCAGCTCACTGCAACCTCTACCTCCTGAGCTCAAGGGATTCTCCCACTTCAGCCTCCAGAGTAGTTGAGACTACAGGCGTGTGCCACCATGCCCGGCTAATTTTTGTGTTTTTGTAGAGACAGGGTTTCACCATCTTGCTCAGGCTGGTCTCATACTCTCAGACTCAAGTGATCCTCCTGCCTCAGTTTCCCAAAGTGCTGGGATTACAGGTATGAGCCACCACACCCAGCAGAATCATGCCTTATTTTATCTCCCTGTCATGAATATACTGATGGCTCAGAAAATGAAGACATGAATGCATTTGCGATGTGTTCACGGATTATGTTCTACCCTGCATGCATTTCAACAGCAGTGGTCCATAATCAATGAATATTTTTAATTCTGGGTTATTTGATTTTATTCCTGGCCAGAGATTTAAAAAGGGATGTGTGTAATAGGAAAAAAAAAAAAAAAGCAAATTGACTGTGTTCTCCTACCACACTTGTACAACTCAATGCATTTCTGTGACCATATGGTTGGGGTTTTTCTCACATGTCAGTACTCCCATGGACAACAACCAGGTATCCTCTAATTCGGTTCAATTGTGACATTATCTACCTGGAGTTAGAATAAGATCCCACAAGATAAGGACTCAGTCCCACAGACTCCTCCCATCTCAGATGCCAATAGCAAGTCTGGGCCTCTGGAATTGACCAATGGGCTATAAATTGGAAGTTCCCCACTACTGTCTCCCTAATCATTTGCTAGAGTGGCTCACAGAACTCAGGAAAGCACCATACTTAATGTTTACCCATTTATTATAACGGATATTACAAATGATACAGATCAACAGCCAGATGAATAAGATGAGGCACAGGGCAAGGTATGGGGATAGGGGGTATGGAGATTCCATGCCTTCTGATAGAGTGTGTCTGTGTCCCCACCCAAATCTCATCATGAATTGTAGCTCCCATAATCCCCACATGTTGTGAGAGGGACTCAGTGGGAAGTAATTGAATCATGGGGGCAAGTTTTTCCCATGCTGTTTTTGTGATAGGGAATAAGTCTCATTAGATATGATGGTTTTATAAAAGGGCATTTGCCTGCACAAGCTCTCTTACCTGCCACCATGTAAGACATACTTTTGCTCTTTCTTTGCCTTCCACCATGATTGTGAGGCCTCCCCAGCTATGTGGAATTGTGAGCCAATTAAACCTCTTTCCTTTATAAATTACCCAGTATGGGGTAGTCTTTCTTAGCAGTGTAAGAACAGACTAATACACCCTTTATGGATGAGACACTGCCCTTGTATTCAGAAACCAGAAGCTCCTCAAGTTCCTTGATTTTTGTGGAGACTTTATCACATAGGCGTGATCCATTATTAAGTCAATTTCCAGCCTCTTTCCCCTTCCTAGAGGATGGGAGTGGGGCTGAACGTTCCAAGCTTCTGTTCCTAGCTTGGTCTTTCTGGTGACCAGCCCCCACCCAGAAGCTCCATTGAGAGTTCCCATATTAGAACAAGAGATGCTCCCATCACTCAGGTAATTTCAAGGGATTAGGAGCCTCGTGGCAGGAACCAGGGTTAAAGACCAAGTATTAGAACAGAAGGTGCTCCTAGCATCCCTACTGCCCAGGAAATTGCAAGGGATTTAGGCACTATCTGCCAGGAACTGGAGATAAAGACATATATATTTCTTATTATAAATCATAATATCACATAAAGATACATTGTTGCTCCCTTCTTTTCTAATTCTTTTCCTTCCACCTATTTCCATATATCAAAATTGGACGAGTGCCCCCAGGCCTAACTAACTCGAAAGCCACATCTTTCCAGCTGCCTTTCTGTCTCTGTCTAAAATGAGATCTCCCTTATCTCTGAATTCCATGAGGTGGTATTTATACTGTGATATTTACCTTTTTAAAATTTTACTCATTTATGTATGTCATAATCCTTCTATAACACTGTAAATTAATCTCAGGCAGGGTTCATATCAGATTCAACTTCTTGCCTACAAATAGCAACAAGAAATCAATTGTTCAAAGAGAATTTGAAATTTAAAAAATTATATTATGGCTCTGTAATAGCTAATTTCAGGAGGGAAGAAAAAGAGAAACTAAATCAGTTGATCAGAAGGAGGGGAAACTCTACAAATTACATTCTAGCTATAAAATTACAAGTGATTGTTATGTGGAAGACAGATAAAGAACCTTGTACTATAGTGAAGTTCCCCTTTTCATTCTCAGCTCCTTAAGTTTTGCCCAAAGAAACCCAATCAACCAACCAACAAACCAACTGAAAAAACAGTCGATAACATTTGATATAAAAGAAGATATGGTGAAAAGGTTAAATATATGTAGTTGAAGGGGGAAGAATCTGACCTAGGAAGATAAAAGATGCACGCACAAGAAAATATATTACCACGCTGTTTGTAACAATGAAAACCAGAACATATTGGAAGTGACCTGAATGTCCCTCAACAGCAAATTACAGGATACAATTTGATATAGCTATACTATGCGATGTTATGTGGCTACTAAAAACAAATTAGATCTCTGGGTATTTTTCCAAAGACATGTCCATGATGTGCTATGAAGTGAGAAAAGGAAGGCGCAGTGATAGGAGTTCAGCTTGATTCCAGTTTTGTGAAAATGTCAACTTACAGATCAGGGTAAGGACCTGTAAGGGCGGGAAGAAAGAAAGGAAGGGTAGGAGACCAGCCAGGCTAGGTAGGGGCAAGTTTCCATGCTCTCCCACAATGCGGCCAGGCAGACTCTTATTCTGTAAAAGACACACTCACCTTGCAAAGGGCCATGATCTCCTAGTCTTACTGATTCTCATTGGAAAGAAACATTTGTGCCTAGAGATTTAGGGGATTTGAAGTCCCAGCTGGGGATTTCCCTGAAGGGAATGCATGTCATCAAGCATCTTGATGTCATGGCATCTTGAACTTTAGAGAAAAGAGAACCAATTCATGTTAATTATTTTTCTGTTGTTGTGGCATTTAAAAACTCTGAGCTTTATCTTTTAGAGGGGCAAGATGAAAAGGGCTGAATATCAGCCTTCCTCTTTTTATTTAAGGAGAAAGTGTTTGTAGATAATTTAAAATGTCACTTATATTCATTGGAATGAATGACAAATTTATTAAAGATGATCAAATTTACCAGTGTCAGAGAAATGTAAATTAAAGTAACAGTGAGATGTCCCTCTCAGGCTGGGAAAAAAATGGGAAAGACCAATCTCACTTATACTGTTGATGGAGATGAGAATTATTTCAGTTGTGTTGGCCACATTTATTAAAATAAAATATACAGATTTTTGGAAACTATATAACACTGAATATGTAGCAAATAATACAGGTAATAACATACGTGTAAATTACACAAAATAATAATAAAATGAAGCCACTTCCAACCTAAGAATGACATTATCACCAATGCTGTTGAAACCACCTGCAGGCTTCTCTCTAGTCCATTTTCTCTGCCTTCTTTGCGCTTCTCCAGAGGTATCCACTATCCTATTCTCTTGCTTTGCTCTTTTAAAAATAGATAAAGAGGAATACATATACTCTTTGACCCAATAATCCCCATGCTGGGACTCTATCTCATAGACATAAAAGCCACAGTACATAAGGACGCTTGTAGAAAGGATGTGTATTGCAGCACTGTTTGTGGTAGCCAAAGACGGAGAAGCCAGTGAATGCTCGTTAATGATTGAATAAATTACAGGACATCCACACCATGGAATTTTCTGCCGCTATTAAAAAACGATGAATTAGAGCAATACCAGATGCCTTGGAGGGATTTCCATGGCATATTGCAGAATGAGGAAACGGGAACTGCGGAAGCGTGCATAAAATGACAAATGGCTATGTATTGTATAAAGTGTGTAAATACATGTATTGGTGTGTGATTATATGAGTATAGAGACAAATTTGGAAGGCTATATTCAAAATTGTCAGTGAGGGTTAACAGAGAGAGGAAGGGTGGTCTGATGTGGAGGGAGGGAGGATTGAGCCAAAAAGATCTGGGGCACAAAGAAAAGAAAACCCAAATTACCTGGGCTTCGTCAGAGAAATGAAGATCAAAATTCCTATCTTACTGTTGTCCCAGGGCTTGTAATATGGTCAGGCTTTGTGCCCCAGATCTCATCTTGAATTGTAATCCCCGTAATCCCCATGTGTCAAGGGAGAGACCAGGTGGAGGTAATTCAAGCATGGGCGTGGTTTCCTCCGTGCTGTTCCAGGTGGAGGTAATTCAAGCATGGGCGTGGTTTCCTCCGTGCTGTTCCAGGTGGAGGTAATTCAAGCATGGGCATGGTTTCCTCCGTGCTGTTCTCATGATGGTGAGTGAGTTCTCACGAGATCTGCTGGCTGTATAAGAAGCTATTTCCCCCGCTTCACTCAGCACTTTTCCTTCCTGCCACCTTGTGAAGAAGGTGCCTTGCTTCCTTTTTGCTTTCCGTCATGATTGTAAGCTTTCTGAGGCCTTCCCAGCCATGCTGAACTGTGAGTCAATTAAACCTCTTTCCTTTATAAATTACCCAGTCTTGGGTCACTGTTTATAGCAGTATGAAAATGGACTAATACAGCTTGTGTGATAATTTCACTGGATGATGCAAAAGCTTTTTTGAAAAAGTTCAAAGCTCTGCCCAAATGTGTGATGGTGGAATTTATGATGTGCACATGACACTCATAATAGTGATGTGATTTTATTTATTATTGATTTATTTATTTATGTATTTTTTGAGACAGGGACTCACTCTGTCTACCAGGCTGGAATGCAGTGGTGCAATCATGGTTCACTGTAGTCTTGACCTCCTGGGTTCAATTAATCCTCGTACCTCAGCCTCTTGAGCAATTGGGACCACAGGCATGCACCACCACATCTGGCAATTTTTTTTTTTTTGTATTTTTTGTAGTGACTGGGTCTCTGTATGTTGACCAGGCTGATCTTGAATTCCTGGGCTCAAGTGATCCTCCTGCCTCAGCTTCCCAAAGTGCTGGGATTACAGATGTGAGCCACTGTGCCTGGCCAGCGATATGACTTTGAGCAAATAATTTTCATTCTTCTAGGTCTAATAAGGTTTTATCCATTAGACAGATAATACAAGACAACTTAATTAACAGCTAGTATCCTTTCAGATGAGCTATTGAAATTACTCCGCTTGGATTAAGTGTACAGTCCTCAACTACGGCAAAATTCAAAGTATGACCTGCTTAGCCTGATTGCTAAATCATCCCTGACCCCCACCACAGTTTCCCCCTCTGCAAACACCTTATATCACCATGGTACTTTTGTTTAAACTCAGAGATGGGCACCAGTGCATTGCTCATAACTAACCTCCTGACTTTACGTGGCTTTCCCTGATTTTTCCATTCATGTTCCCTTTCTGTTTTAGGATTCAATCCAGGGTGCCACATTGCATTTAGTTGTTATGAATCCTCAGTCATCTCTGGTCTGTGACAGTTTTTCATTGTTTTTTATGGCTTTTTTTTTTTTTTTTGAGACGGTGTCTTGCTCTGTCACCCGGGCTGGAGTGCAGTGGTACGATCTTAGCTCACTGCAACCTCTCCGCCTCCCAGGTTCAAGCAATTCTCCTGCCTCAGCCTCTGAGTAGCTGGGATTACAGGCATGCGCCACCATGCCTGGCTAATTTTTGTATTTTTTCTTTTTCGTAGAGACAGGGTTTTGCCATGTTGGCCAGACTAGTCTTGAACACCTGACCTCAGGTGATTCGCCTGCTTCGGCCCCTCAAAGTGCTGGGATTACAGGTGTGAGCCACCACATCTGGCCTATTTTTATGGCTTTGACAGTCGAGATGCACTGGCCAGATATCCTGTAGAAAGTTCCCCAATCTGGGTTTGCTGGTTGCGTAATCTCCAGATTATGCTAGACAAGTTTGTTTTTGTGCGTGTTATCCAGGCTAATCTCTTGAAATAATTTTGCCTATATAAATGTGACCCGCTGAATGTTGTGGCTCGCACCTGTTTCCCAGCACTTTGGGAGGTTAAGCCGGGTGAATTGCCTGAGCTCAGAAGTTCAAGACCAGCCTGGGCAACGTGGCAAAACCCCGCCTCTATGAAAAATGCAAAAAATTAACTGGGCATGGTGGCACATGCCTATAGCCCCGGTTGAGGAGGTTGAGGCTGCAGTGAGCTGAGATCATGCCACTGCATTTCAGCCTGAGTGACAGAGTGAGGCCATGTCTCTAAAAAAATAAAATAAATGTGACCCTAGAGGTATGTGTGAGTGTGTGTATGTGTGTGTGTGTAAGAGACAGGGTCTCTGTCCCCAGGCCTTGATCTTCTGGTCTCAAGTAATCCTTCTGCCTCAGCCTCCTGAGTAGCTAGGACTACAGGTGTGCGCCACCACTACCAGGTGATTCTCATTTTCCTAGAGATGTGGTCTCACTATGTTGTGCAGGCTGGTCTCAAACTCCTGGCTTCAAGTGATGCTCCTGCCTCAGCCTTCCAAAGTGCTGGGATTACAGGCATGATACTCCATGCCCAGCCCCTAGAGCTATTAAAAGGGGGTCTTAACTTGTCTTTTTATTCTTCATTTAAATGATTGCAAATGCTATCCAATCTACTTCCCAGAATCCCCTCAGGGAGTTAGGCTCCCATTTTACAGATGAGGCAGCAGGAGCCTTCTGCATGGCAGAGAGGATATTCTGACCCAGATTCCGGTGCCGTGGTCTGCCCATAGCTCCACTCCTGACGAGCTGCTAACAAATTGGTTTGTCCAAGGGCATGTTCAGCTGTACCCTCCGTTCCCCTTTGGAGGAACTTCACTATCACCTAATTAGGTAACATGGTAACTGGGCAACCATTACTTATAATAGACGTGGAGTTGTAAATTATTCTATTTAATTAAGAACTGCACATTTCCTATTAAAGGAAAGCTTATCATAGGTTAGTAAATTTATTGGGAACACTTAACTTTAGCTAATTAAGCTGTTTGAACTCAAGGCGAGGGCATTCATTAATAACCAAGCCCAAGCAGTTAAGGGCAATTAGTGAAACAGCTGGTCTTTATCTCACTGATAAAGGATGGTTAATAGAGATCTTTGCAGCTGTTATAAACCTCCCCAAAGCAATATCTTCTTCAAAAGTTTGCATTGGTAAAGAAAATATAAGAGGAAAGTAAATTTAAAAGAATGGAGTGTTGGAAGCAATCTGGGTCTCTAGGCTCATGATGATGCCAGAAGAATCGTGAAATCCACCGGCAGTGCCCTCTTTCCTAGCGGTCTGCATGTATCTGGGAGAGTCTGACCTCGAAGTCAGCAGTAGACTTGTTTTAGCTCTCCCCGGAATCTTGGGCTGCCCCAGGAGCGATAGGCAAGGATAGGTCCTCTGCATATGCAGAGACTTTATTTCCTAAAAGAAAAATGCAGGAACGATAACCTCTCATTCAGAAATGCAGCCAGGTAGCATTAGACAAAGTGCTTTTTTTTTGAATCTGCAAATGTCTTTATGTAGAAAGTCTCATACAGTCCCCATATGTCTCATTCAGTAATTTGTCAGCTTGATTTTTTTATTTTTTTTGAGACAGAGTCTAGCTCTGTCGTCCAGGCTGGAGTGCAGTGGCGCGATCTCAGCTCATCACAACTTCAGCCTCCCAGGCTCCAGCGATCCTCCCACCTCACCTGGGACTACCGGCATATGCCACCACACCCTGCTAAGTTTTGTGTAGTTTTAAATAAAAATGAAGCTTCACCATGTTGCCTAGGCTGATCTTGAACTTCTAGGCTCAAGTGATCAGCCTCTCAAAGTGCTGGGATTACAGGCATGAGCTGCCCCACCCAGCCAGCTTGAACTTTTATTTAGAAATGTTAAAATATGCATGCTTATTAGGATAATACTGTATTTCGGGAATCACATGTCATAACGTATGCTGTGGTTGGAGGGAAATGAGCAATGCCAACACTACCTGTGAATAGCTGTTACTTGGTCTGCTGGTAGGGATTCTGGCTGAGGATGGTACTTTCATCACTCTGCCTTCAGACACGTACTGATTGCCTGTTGTGTGCTGGGTACTGTGCTGGTCTGTGATATCACATGGGAGCATCAAGGAGCCTGTGTTGTTTTTAGAACTTGCAATATAATGAGAGAAGAATGGACAGTAAACAGGTGTTGTTTTTGTTTATTAAAACAAGGTAATCTTTGGCTGGGTGTGGTGGCTCATGCTTGTAATCCCAGCACTGTGGGAGGTGGAGGTGGGAGGATGGCTCAAGGCTCGGAGTTTGAGACCAGTCTGAGCAACAGAGAGACGCCCTCTCTACAAAGCAGAGAACATTAGCCAGGCATGGTGGTGGCATATCCCTGAAGTCCCAGCTAGGAAGACTGAGGTGGGAAGACTGCTTGAGCCCAGGAGGTTGAGGCTGCAGTGAACTATGATTATGCTACTGTACTCCAGCCTGGGTGACAGAGTAAGATTCTGTCCCTAAAAAACAAGCAAACAACCAACCCAAGGTAATCATGGACTGTGATCAGTGCTTTGAAGGCAGAATGGTTTTCCAAATTCAGCCTTTCTTGGTTGTGGCCTTGCTTGCGTACCCACTTAAAATAGTGTCTGTTTCATATTTCTCTTTTTAGTTGCCTCATATTGCTTTAAACTTAAATACATTTATTTGAAGTGAAGACTTTATATTTCTACAGGAAGTGGGAAGCCAGCATCTCTTATCAGAAATGGAAAGTAATCAGAAGAATAAATACACAGCTATTAAAGTGGAAGCTGTTGCATGTTCTCACTTATATGTGGGGAGCTAAATGATGAGAGCACATGGACACATAGAAGGGAATAACACATGCTTTCAGAAGGTGGAGGTGGGGAGGAGGGAGAGGATCAGGAGAAATAACAAATGTGTACTAGGTTCTGGGTGATGAAATAGTCTGTATAGCAAACACCCATGAAACAAGTTTACCTATGTAACAAACCTGCACTTGTATCCCTGAACTTAAAAGTTAAGAAGACCCAATTCATTACCTCACATACTAATTTTTGGAGGATTGAAGACCTTTAAAATCTACTCTTTTAGCAATTAATATTAAAGGGTTTTTTTTGCTTTTATTTTTATTTATTTATTTATTTATTTATTGAGACAGAGTCTCACTCTGCCACTCAGGCTGGAGTGCAATGGCACCATCTTGGCTCACTGCAGCCTCTGCTTCCCAGGTTCAAGTGATTCTCCTGCCTCAGCCTCCCAAGTAGCTAAGATGACAGGTGTGCACTACTACGCCTGGCTATTTTTTTTTTTTTTTTTTTGAGACAGAGTCTTGTTCTGTCACCCAGGCTGGAGTGTAGTGGCATGATCTCAGCTCACTGCAACCTCTGCCTCTCAGGTTCAAGTGATTCTTCTATTCTGCCTTCGCTTCCTGAGTAGCTGGGACTACAGGCACATGCCACCATTCTGGCTAATTTTTGTATTTTTAGTAGAGATGGCGTTTCACCATATTGGCCGGGCTGGTCTCAAACTCCTGACTTCATAATCTGCCCACCTTGGCCTCCCAAAGTGCTGGGGTTACAGGTGTGAGCCAGCGGCTGGGCATGGTGGCTCATGCCTGTAATCCCAGCTCTTTGGGAGGTCGAGGCAAGTGGATCACCTGAGGTCAGGATTCAACACTAGCCTGGCTAACATGGTGAAACCCCATCTCTAAAAAAACAAAAAAACAAAGAAACCAAACCAAACCAAACCAAAACAAAGCAAAAAAACAGATTTGAGCCATCGAGCCTAGCCTAGTATTAAAGTTTCCTTTGGTTTTAGTAAATGCAAAAACTAAAACTAAAATGAAAACTCTCTTCTGTTACCTAAAAATGGCCCAGGAAGCCTCAGCAGTGTGCATGTCATATTTTGGAAATATTACATGAGTTGAGGGGTAACTGAAGATGCCACCTTCTGTGTGTGCATGCATGTGTATGTATGTAACCATCTAAAAGTAGATTATATGCTACTTCACTCCTAAATAATAGTGTGCATTGCCTAGGAACAGTAACTTTTACTACATAATCATAATATCATTTCACACCTAAAAAATGAACAATAGAGCCTAATATTATTGAATATATGGTCCATATTCATACTCTCCTAGTTGGGCCAAAAATATTTTTATAGCTTTCTTCTTGAACCCAGATATAATCAATGCTTACACATTGCATCTGGTCACTAGGTGTTTTTAGTCTTAATCTTTAACAACGTTTGGTAATCATTTTCTAGAAAGGGCCAGGTAGCAAATATTTTTGGCTTTGCGGGCCATACCATCTCTGTTGCAGTCACTTAACTCTGCTGTTTTCATACAAAAGCAGCCGTGGACAGTATGTAAACAAGTGAACATGGATGTATTCCAATAAAACATTATTTACAAAAACAGGCAGTGGGTCAGATTTGGCTTACAAGATAACGCCTAACCCACTTCCCCTTTTAAATGAAGTTGACTTAAAATCTTTCCTTCTGAAGTTGAAGCATGTGGCGTTGACTTTTGAAAAATCTCAGCCAGATGTCTTGTAGAATGTCCCACATCTGGATTTGTCCACTTTCCTCTTGTTGTCGGTTGAAGTTGTTCCTCTGTCCCCTGTAATTCTTCTGTCCTGAAAATTAGTTTCAGAGGCTTGATTTGATTGGGGTGAAATGTTTCTGGCAAGAATCCTTCAAGGTGATGCCATATCTTTCACATTGCATCATGCCAGGAAACACATATTTCTTTGCCTTCCACTTGGTGATGCCAGGTTTCAGCCCTTGGCTAAAGACGTAACACCAGACCTCTCCATTGCAAAGGTACATTTCCCCTCTGGAATTAGTGCGTAATATGCGGCCTTCTCCCTCTATCTGAAACATGCCTCTCTGTTTCCTTCCTTTGCCTGGCTCTTTCTCATCATTTGAGCCTCTACTCAAGCATCACCTGCCCCGGGAGCTGGACATTATGTCTCTGCTCTTAGGTGGCCTGCAAGGCCCTGCATGCTGTGGCCCTAGCTGTCCCCCAGAGTCATCCTGGACATTCTCCTCTTTTCTGTTGCAGTTCAGCCACGCTGGCCATCTTTCAGTGCATGGAGTGCACTGTGCTCCCTCTGTCCTATCCTTGCCTGGAACACATCACTGTCTGCCTCACTCACCAGAAGTGTTCACTAGGGGTCCTGTTCTGAAGGATGTCTTCCTAGACTGTCCTCCCCATCCCAGTTTGGGCAAAATACCGCTGTCAAAGTTTCTCAAAGCACCACATAAGGCTCTCTTTGTAAGGGCTCATCACACCTGACATTTTAAATTTTTTAGTGTGGTCATTGTATTAGTTTCCCCTACCCCCTAGAAGCTTCCATAAGGGCAGGAAGCCTGCCTAATTTTGTTCATCCCTATAAATATCCAAAACACCTAGCATAGTGCCCAGCACATAATAGGTGCTCAGTAAGTATCTGTTGAATAAGTGTATGAATAATGACTAGTTGAATGACTCCAGTGGGACCCTGTGCTAATGGTACCCTGAAGGGTCAGTCCTATTTCGCACTGGGAATGATCTAGATCTAGATCTTGGCAAGCTTTTTCTGGAAATGGGCAGATAGTAAATATTTTTAGCTTTGCGGGCCATACATTCTCTCATGGAACTATTCAAGTTGGCTGTGGTGGTGAAAGCAACCAAGGAAAATACCTAAGTGAATGGACAGAGCTGTGTGCCAATACAAATTTATTTACAACAGAGCAGGTGCCATGGCTCACGCCTGACATCCCAGCATTTTGGGAGGCTGAGGAGGGCAGATCACTTGAGGTCAGGAGTTTGAGACCAGCCTGACCAACATGGTGAAACCCCATCTCTATTAACAATGCAAAAATTAGCTGGGCATGGTAGCACGCACCTGTAATTCCAGCTACTCAGGAAGCTGAGGCAGGAGAACCACTTGAATCCAGGAGACGGAGGTTGCAGTGAGCTGAGATCGTGCCACTGCACCCCAGCCTGGGTGACAGAGCGAGACTTCATTTAAAAAAAAAAAAAAAAAATTACAATAGGGGACAGGCCAGATTGGGGCTGTGGGATATAGTTGGCCGGTCCCTGATCTAGGGGTGTTATTCCTGGTTTCATCTTAGTTTTGCTTCACATTTATTGAATTCCTGCTCTGTAACAGGCATGATTCTGGATTCTGGGACTATCACAGTGAGTGAGACTGACAATATCTTTGGCCACATGAATGTTATACCCTATTTGTCTAGAGACAGATAATAAAGAAGTAAATGAAAAATATCATTTTAGAAATAATGATGTGTTCCATGAGAAAGAATTAAACGGGGTCCTGGGATGCAGAATGACTGAGTCGGAGGCTAGGGGCTACTCTTTTAAGTAGAGTGGTCAGGCTAAATTAGGGGAAATCTGGGCATTGGTAAAAAGTATGTAACTGGGCCAGGTGCAGTGGCCCACACCTGTCATCCCAGCACTTTGGGAGGCCTGGGCAGGCAGATCATGAGGTCAACAGGTTGAGACCGTCCTGGCCAACATGGTGAAACCCCATCTCTATTAAAAATACAAAAATTATTCAAGCGTGGTGGTGCGTGCCTGTAGTCCCAGCCACTCAGAAGGCTGAGGCAGGAGAATCGCTTGAACCCGGGAGGCAGAGGTTGCGGTGAGCCGAGATTGCACCACTGCACTCCAACTTGGGCAACAGAGCGAGACTTGGTCTCAAAAAAAAAAAAAAGAAGGATGTAACTGAATGCCACAGACCGGAGAATAAAAACCATGAGTCCGTAGCATTTCTAAAGAGAAAGGGAGAAGTGAAGGAGGAAAGTTCTTTGTTAGGGAGCTAACTAATCCTTGTAAAGGGATTGGGAGAATTAAACATCATGGCTAGGAGTGGTGGCTTGTCCCTGTAATCCTAGCACTTCGGGAGACTGAAGTGGATGGGTCACTTGCCCCTAGAAGTTCAAGACCAGCCTGAGAAACATTGTGAGACCCTCATGTCTACTACTACTAAAAAATGTTATGCAGGCATGTTAGTGCACACCTGTAGTCCCAGCTATTTGGGAGGCTGAGGTGGGAGGATTGCTTGAGCCTGGGGAGGCTGAGGCCGCAGTGAGCTGTGATCATGCCACTGCACTCTGGCTTGGGCAACTGAGAGAGACACTGTCCCTAAAAAAAAAAAAAAACATAATAAAAATCATGTTTCCAGTCCCATTGTAATAATTGATTCATGACCAGCCTGGGCAACATGGTGAAACCCCTGTCTTTACTAAAAAAAAAGAAAAAGAAAAAATTAGGTGGGCATGGTGGTGCACACCTGTGGTTCCAGCTACTCAGGAGGCTGAGGCAGGAGGATCGCTAGAGCCCAGCAGGTGGAGGTTGCAGTAAGCCAAGATCACCATGCTGCACTCTAGCCTGGGTGACAGGGTGAGACTTTGCTTCAAATAATAATAATTGATCCATGTAAGAATCATCTTCCCCAAAAAAGTACAACTGAGCAGAGAGAAGAATGATGAGGTGAAGCCACCAGGAAGAAAGGGCGGGGAAGGGTGTTGCAGGCAGAGGAAGTGGACAGTGCAAAGTCCCCGTGGTTTGCTTCTGAAACAGCAAGAAGATCTTGGTGGCTGGAGCAGAGGAGAGTGGTCAGAGATGATAGACCCAGGTCATGTTGGGCTTTGTAGATCCTGATGAGGAGTTAGGATTTTATCATAAGTGTGGTGGGAAAGCATGACAGCCTTTGGAATGGAGGGGAGATGAGATATGCTTTCTACTTGAATATGATTCTGCTTGCTACTGTGTTGGGAGCAGGTTGGCAATGGGGTGGTCACAGTGGAAGGAGGAAGACCAGCGAGGGGACTTCCAAAGTCATCCAATGCAAGAATGGATGTGGTATCGGCAGAAGGAGTGAGAAGTGGTTTGGCATATTCTTTTGAAGGTGGAACTCTCAGAGTTTGACTTGTATGTGGATGGGTGAGAAAGAGAGGAGTCGAGGCTGACTCCAAGGTCTCGAGGCTAAATAATATGTGGGTGGGAGCCATGTTGGGGGAAGACCCTCAGAGGCTTCGGCTTATGGGAGAAGCTTCAACAACCATACTATGCTGGATACATGCCCTGTGTGAGATGCCTGTTAGACATCCTGGTGACGTGCGGTAGGCAGGTGTAGGGTGTACGAGCCTGGAGATAGTTGGGAGTTATTGGTCTGTAGATGATTAAATCACAAGAGGGGGTAAGGTCCCTTAGATAGAGAAGACGACCTAGGATTGGGAAAGGCAGCTGGTTAGGTAGAAAAACCAGAAGGATGGGAACCCTAGCACCACTTCAGAATTTCAAGAACTTAGTTCCCTTCTTTCCTTATTTCCCCTTATTGTATTTTCTCATCTCTTTAAAATTCATTTTGGCCTGCAGCAGTGGTGAACGAGAGCTCTGGTGGTAAACAGTAACGGCAGCCAGCATTTATTAAATACCTGTTCTGTGCCACGCAGATGCTAGCCACCTTACCTGCTCTCTCACTGAAGCCTCACGCCAGCACTTTGATGAGGGCTTTATTGTTATCCCTGGTCTAAACTGAGCAAGGTGAGGCCCAGAGAGGTTGAGTGACTTCCCCAAAGTCACACAGCTGGTAAGCGACAGAGTCATAATTAGAACTCTACATGCCTCGAATCTTTCCCCAAAACAGGTTAGCTATGAATACATGTTCTAAGAAGATCGTCTGAAAAGGGTAGTGGTTGGCAGGGGGATAATCAGTCTAGTATTTAACAAGTATATATTAAGGACCTGCTGTGTACCACTCCAGAAACAGAATAGAGGCAGACAATGCAAAATCCCTGCTCTTCTCAAGAACCTCAGTATCCTCATCTGTAAAATGGGGATAATAAATATATTTACCTCATCAACTTTTCGAGATGATTCAATGCATTAATGCAACAGATCTCTTAGAACAGGGCCTGGGGTGTAGTTGACATGCAAGACGTGGTCATTATTATGGAGAGACTCTATTGCTTCATGGTTAAGGATTGGGCCTCCGAGTGACAGGATGTGTGGGTTTAGATCCCAGTTTTTGCTGCTCCTTAGCTGTGTGACACTTGGGAAGCTCCTTCCCCTCTCTGTGGCTTCATTTCCCTATCTGTAAAATGGGACACTGATAGTTTCTAGCTCATGTCAGTATGATGAAGGTTTATGAAGCTAATATGTAGAAAGGGCTTGATGTGGCTGGTACATAATTCTCACGTCTTAGCTGTTATCATGGGGCTGGGATACAGTGAGGACACCGGCAACAAGTGTGCCTGTCAGTAAAGAAACACAAGCTTATCATCCACAAGAAGAAAGCACGGCAAATAAAACCCTGCTGGATTTCCACGTGCGTTTTGGTGACAGGCGGCCTGGATTAAAGAGCCGACAAGTCACAGCGGGGAGAGCTGTCCTGTTCCCAGAGGCAAACGACAGTCCATGGAAAGAAATAGCACAGAGCTTTGGGACGGGAAGACGGTGGCTGGAGGAAAGAGAGGAGGGGCAGAGGATGCTGCAAATCACTGTCATATTTTCACTAGGAAAGTCCCAGGGGTTCTTGCAGAGGCCTTAATCACCTATTCTGGGCTTCTGATGCCGGTAGCTCCTTGCTCTTTGAGAGCTGTGCTCCCTCTGGCCTCTGTCTGTCTCCGTTAGAGCGTAATCATATTTGAAAGTAGTTTTTATCTGTGATTATTCATCTGTATATGAGGAGCTTATGTGTCTAAGCCGCCACTTCCATCAAATCCAAGCGCATGGCTCCTTTAATACACATAAGTCTAACGTTGGCAGGGAAAGCGGTCCCCACCCCTAATCCAAGCAGGGAGATTTTAGAGAATTACAGGGGACCAGCTTGGGGAGTGGGGAAGTGGAGGTCGACAGTGCCGGCATAAAGACAGGGAGTAAAACAAATATGAGAGACCTAATGGCAGAAATTCCAGCCAGGCCCGTAAATCGATAGGTGGGCTTACCCTAAAGGCATGGCTTCTCAAACTTTAATAAGATGGTGTCTATGAAGATTACGTATTAGCTTAGAGAACAATATTTCATTTTTGCTGGCTCTTTCTAATCTGCGGGAGATGATGTGCTGGGCTAGGTTTAATGCTCACACACATATTTCAGGTTAATTCTCTGTTAAATTGTGGTGAGGATAGAGTGGAGTTTTTTCCCCTCTTCCTAGGATTTGGGGTTCTGACATCAGGAAGCAGGGAGCTAGCAGGAGAGCAGGCCAAGGACAAAGGCTGGGGATCCCCCCCAACGACAAAGACAAAATCATTTGATTATCCTTGCTGCTTCTGCAGATATTTTTTTTTTCTCTCTCTCTCTCTCTCTCTCTTTCTTTTTTCTACAGCATTGTGATGTAATTTACATACCATGCAATTGACTTATTTAAAGTACACAATCTGTCCAGGCGTGGTGGCTCATGCCTGTAATCCTAGCACTTTGGGAGGTGGAGGTCAGAGGATCGCTTGAGCCCAGGAGTTCAAGACCAGCCTGGGCAACAAAGTGAGACCTTGGCGCTACAAAAAATAAACAAAATTAGCTGGGCATGGTGGCACATGCCTGTGGTCCCCGATACTTGGGAGGTTGAGGTGGGAGGATCTCTTGAGCCTGGGAGGTTGAGGCTACACTGAGCCGAATTGCACTTCTGCATTCCAGCCTATATGACAGAGCGAGACCCTATCTCAAAACAAAAAAGAAAAAACAAAAAACAAAAAACAAAAAAAAGAGGAAAGACAAAAGGACAAATGGAGGCTTGCATACTGTATGTTTACACATTTAAGCATAAACCAATATATGTCATATTCTCCTGCCTTGGCAGACCTCCATAATGACAAGATTAAAACATGTAAGAGAGCTAAGGTTTTATATTACTGGAAGTTGATATAATATCAAACACTGCTTAGTTATTATTTTTGGATATTCTATTGGTGGACTGGCTGGCAATGTTTGGATGGGTGAAAGACACATATAATTCATAAATTAGGTATTTCATAAAATTTCCTTTTCTGGCCTTAATTTGAGCAGTCACTAATTTTTTTTTGAGACTGAGTCTTACTCTGTCACCCAGGCTGGCATGATCTCAGCTCACTGCAACCTCTGCCTCTAAGGTTCAAGTGTTTCTCCTGCTTCAGAGTCCCGAGTAGCTGGAATTACAGGTGCATGCCACCATGCCCAGCTAATTTTTGTATTTTTAGTAGAGATGAGGTTTCACCATGTTGGCCAGGCTGGTCTTGAATTCCTGACCTCAAGTGATCCAACTGCCTTGGGCTCCCAAAGTGCTGGGATCACAGATGTAAGCCACCGTGCCTGGCTGATAATGTTTTTATAATTAAGAGTTTCACCAATTTGCTTGTATCGACAGCAATGATTTAGGGTTATAAAATAAAATATAATTGGATTAAAACTATTTGGACATATTTTCCCCAAGAAAGCATATTATAGTAAAGATAAAATGGAAAAATTCAAGTTATCTTTCATATATATTTTCAAAACATTATTTTTTCTTTAGGCATTTCAAATTATTTATGACAATTAAGGCACAATGAAAATTATGTTAGTATTAACAAATATTAAACATTTTAACAAATGAAAGTTGAAATTTAATTTTTAAAATTCTGTTTAGGTCTTATTACATATTTTTATTTAAAAACTATTCATAATTCTAATTTTCTAAGTCCATTCAGTTGTCAGTTTTGAGAGTCAGTCAGTATTATGGCCAGATTTATGAATATACATAATTAAGAGTAATTTTTTTTTGAAATGGCATCATTTTGTCAAGGCTGAAGTGCAGTGGCACAATCATGGCTCATTGCAGCCTTAACCTCCTGGGCTCAATCAACTCTTCCGCTTTAGCCTCCTGAGTTGCTGAGACTATAGGTGTGCACCACCACGTCTGGCTAATTTTCGCATTTTTTGTAGAGATGGGATTTCACCATGTTGCCCAAACTGTTCTTGAACTCCTAAGCTCAAGTGATCCTCCAGCATCGGCCTCCCAAATTCCTGGGATTACAGGCATAAGCCACCACACCTGGCCATGAATTGTTTATACTGCAACATCTTCCATGGCTGTGATATGCAACTGTCAATAATGCCATACTGATTCCAGAGCCACAAATTCGAACGCAAAGAGAAACAAGAAACAGGCAGTCAGCACTATGGAAAAATGATATTCTGCTCAGCAAGGATCTACTGCACCTACTCTACTTGATAGGAAGTATTTGACACATTAGTTAGTTTGTCCTTTCTCTTTCCTAAGAGCTTTCGTGACCCCTGCACACCAGAGCAGTGCCCGTCTCTCCTGTAGGCTGTCGTACTGCACACAAACCTTCAAGGTGTTTGGCCACAGTTGCCTTTTGCTTTTTTTTTTTTTTTTTGGGAGGGGGTTTCCCCTTTTTTTCCCCGGGGTGGAGCAAGGGCGCGATCTCGGCTCACCGCAACCTCCGCCTCCTGGGTTCAGGCAATTCTCCTGCCTCAGCCTCCTGAGTAGCTGGGATTACAGGCACGCGCCACCATGCCCAGCTAATTTTTTGTATTTTTAGTAGAGACAGGGTTTCACCGTGTTGACCAGGATGGTCTTGATCTCTTGACCTCATGATCCACCTGCCTTGGCCTCCCAAAGTGCTGGGATTACAGGCGTGAGCCACCGGCCTTTTGCTTTGAGGACAGAGATTGAGATCTGGGAGGCAGTGCTTCTCCAGGGCCTGAATGGTGTTATGCATTAGGGTGGATGGTTAGAATAATTGATGTGTTTTGTCGGTGATAGGTCCAGGTCCCAGGTGACTGAATGGCCCAGGACAGGAGCCCCCTGTTCCTCAGGTCTAAGGGTGGCCTTGCAGATGTATGTGCATAGAGAGAGGTTCAGGGAAGAGCTTCAGGACTGAAATACTTGGATAGCATCTCGGAATCCATAAACCATCCCTGTGAAAACTTCTCTCTGTATTTCTTGTCTAAATGTTGTTTTCTCACTGCTGACTTGATTGTTGCATGACTAATCCTAAGGGTTGAACTTTTATGAGTACATTGGTGGTAGGCTTTTCCATTTTATTTGAGGATGCAAGCATTGTTTTCCTAACAGAGATAGTTTTCGCCAGATACATATTCTGAAATATTCTTATCTACAGATAAAGAACTCAGCACAGGTGATGGTGTTTGAATAGGAAAAGTGAAAAACAAACCACTCACCTCACATGATCAATTTTATTTGGGCTATTAGCAGAGAATATTTTGCACTAGAGACTTCTTACATCAAGGAATAACTGAATGTTAAGCAAACAGTCATCAATTATTAAGATGCAGCTGCTATTAATGTAATCCTTTACATTTCAGTATTATCAGCATTTGGAGGGGGTTGTGAAGGTACTTAAAAGCATCTGCTGTACGAAATAGGAATATAACCACGTTCCCTTTGCTAAAAGTTAAAGGTTTTTGGAGGATCTAGCTCTAGTTTTCCACTTGAGAATGGGTATCGTGATTGGGAGAGGTGTAAAATCTGACGCAGAAATATTGAATCTCTGGATATCTTTTTTTACTTTTTATTTTTTTAGAGATGGGGTTTCACCATGTTGGCCAAGATGGTCTCGATCTCTTCACCTTGTGATCCACCCACCTCAACCTCCCAAAGTGCTGGGATTACAGGTGTGAACCACCGCACCTGGCTGATACCCTTTTTTTAATTGATGAAACTCAGATTGACTTCCTTTTATGAAAACATTTTCATTCATTCATTCATTCATTCATTCAAAAGCCAGGATCTTGCTTGTGATCCAGGCAGGAGTTTAGTGGTACAGTCACAGCTTACTGCAGCCTTGAACTCCTGAGCTCAAGCAGTCCTCCACCTCAGCCTCCTGAGTAACTAGGACCACAGGCACCTATCAGCATGACTGGCTAATTTTTAAATTTTTTTGTAGAGATGAGGTCTTGCTATGTTGCCCAGGCTAGTCTCAGACTCCTGACCTGAAGCAATCCTCCTGCCATGGCCTCCCAAAATTCTGGGATTACAGGCATGAGGCACTGCACCCAGCCTGTATTTTTGGAATACAGATAATACATTCACATGGCTCAGAAATTAAAAAGTAAAAAAACAAAAAATAACAGTGAAAACCCTTCCTTCCCCCCGCTCTCTTTCGGCCTTCAGTGCCTCGCCCCCAGCAGTAATCACTGACATCATGATCATTTTTATGTATCTGTTCAGGTTTCTTTGTATAAAGCAGCAAATACTAATTTTGACTCATTTCACACAGTTTTGAGCCTTGTGTCTTTTGGTTTTGTTTCTCATTTTCCAACATATCCTGGAGATTATTCCAAATCAGCGCATAGAGAGCTCCCTCATTCTTTATTTCCAGCCCCTTACGACCTGTTTTAGGTTGTCCCATACTTTATTTAACCAATCTGCTATAGAGGGACATTGGATTTTTTCCAACTATTTCTTAGGCCAAAGACATTGCAATGAATAAACTTGTACTTGCATGAGGTACAAGCATATGCTTTTACATATATTGAAGATAAATTTCTAGAAATGGAATTTCTGGGTCAACTTGTACACACGTGTGTCCTTCTGATAGATATCGCCAAATTGTCCTCCATGGTGAAGTAGCCATTTGGGATTCCACTAGCAATGAATGAGAACGTCTGTTTCCCCAAGGCTGGCTCGTGTTTAGAAGATCTGCTCAAGTCGAGGCTATCTGCTCAGCACCAAATTGCAGGAGAGAATAGCATTGTTTTATTTGTAGTCTCCAATTCCTCTGCTACCTTTCCCTCCTTGCCTTTTGCTTGCTGTATGACTGTGCCTGAGTTTCCTCACCTGTAAAATGGGGCTGTAAGAATACCTGTAGCCTACAGTCGTTAGGAGAGTTCCATCTGCTAATGCTGACAAAGCACCAAGCATAGTTCAGACACAGTAATTGCTTAAACATGCTGTTATTAAGTGGGTCAACTACATGACAGCACCCAGAGATGATTGCAACTTTCCTTCTCTTAGGCCACAGTAGACGTGAATGTCCGCATCATAAAATAACAAACGCGGGCCGGGCGCGGTGGCTCACACCTGTAATCCCAGCACTTTGGGAGGCCGAGGTGGGTGGATCACGAGGTCAAGAGATCGAGACCATCCTGGTCAACATGGTGAAACCCCATCTCTACTAAAAATACAAAAAATTAGCTGGGCATGGTGGCGTGCGCCTGTAGTCTCAGCTTCTCGGGAGGGTGAGGCAGGAGAATCACTTGAACCTGGAAGGTGGAGGATCCAGTGAGCAGAGATCATGCCACTGCCCTCTAGCCTGACAACAGAGTGAGACTGTGTCCCAAAACAAAGGCACTAAATGTTTTCTTGGAAGAAGAGGAGGTAAATAACAAAGGCGGTAAATGTGAGCCCCCTCTGCTGGGTGTAATTGGAGAAGCGGAAATTGGAGGTTTTGAGTGGAAAAGGGAGGTGGGAGGATAGTGAAGTAGGAGCAGAAATTTCTACAGTGAGCCTTGGAGAGGGAAAGCAAGCCAATGCCTGAGAGAGCTTTGGCACTGAAACCCCTGTCTACAGCAGGAGGTTCCTGAACTCTGTGTGTGCCACAGGTGCTGAGTGCCCCAGGTATTAACCGGCCTGAAGTTATCACCTGGATAGCTAAGGCTCTAGAATCTGAGTATTGAGGAGAGACTGGAGACAGAGCTACTCACCCGGACCAAGTGGAATTGGCAACATAGCTTTATGATTGAAGTCTCTTCCTCTGGAATCAGGCAGCCCTGAGTTCAAATGCTGCTTCTATCACTTGCTAGTGGGCTGGTCTAGGATAAGTTCATGTTTCTGATCTTCAGTTTCCTCATCGGTCATCTGAAGATAAATGCCAGAGTAGGGGGCATTCTCAAGCTGCTTGGATTTTCACAGGGAGGCTCTACGATTACAGGCTGGAAGAGTTCTAAGATACGTAGCACCATGCCTGGCACATCCTTTTTTTTTTTTGAGATGGAGATTTGCTCTTGTTGCCCATGCTGAAGTGCAATGGCTTGATCTCGGCTCACCAAGACCTTTGCCTCCTGGGTTCAAGCTATTCTCCTGTCTCAGCCTCCTTAGTAGCTGGGATTATAGGTGCCCACCACCACACCTAGCTAATTCTCTATTTTTAGTAGAGATGGGATTTCTCCATGTTGGCCAAGCTGGTCTTGAACTCCCAGCCTAAGGTGATCTGCCTGCCTTGGCCCCAAGTGCTGGGATTACAGGAGTGAGCCACCGTGCCCGGCCCTGGCACATCTTAAACACTTAATAAATGTCAGCAGCTATTAAAGATATCAAATGAATAGGGCTTTACAAGCTTGCTGTTTCTGGGATACAAGGGGGACCCTGCAGGGTGCATGTTAACATATTCAAGTTGTAAAATCAGAAAAGGCCCATTTAGTTGGCTGTACGGTTATAGTGAGGAAAAATGCCTCTTAGCATACATGTTATTTGCAACAAAGCAAAACAGATTTGTGAGCTTCTTATTGCAGATTAAGTGGAGGGAGAGCCTGAAAAATTTCCTGCCGTCTTGCGGCGGTAAATAGAAAATGGGTTGTATGGTACTGATGGCTGCTAATTTAAGACATATAAAAATCACTGATGGCCTCTTTTTGTTCTCCACATTTTCCCCTGTTATTTACTAAAGGTAGCATAGTCATACATTTGCATATGTTATCTTTGTCCCTGTAACTCATTTTCATGTTAAGGATGTATATTATGTGTATTCCTTAAGCACTTCTATCTCTTTCACTTATTTATTTTCTTTCAACCTACCACTCCCCGTAAGAACTTAATCCTTGTGCTTGGGAATCAAGTGTACAATTCTCCTTCCCTGGAATGCTCTAATCTGCCTGCTGCTATGCTTGGCAAGCTCTTCTCAACCAGCTATTACCTTTGTGAAATATTTCCCAAGATCTCCAGCCATCGATGCCCCTTTCTTCTTTGATTTGGTGAGGCTCTTTTTAATGTTTCTTTTATAGCATTTTTCATATTGGGCTCTAGTTCTTCGTGTGCATATCCATCTTTCCTTTTATACTAAGGAATTTGAGTCAAGAGTAGCATCTCTTTCTCTCTTCCTTCATCAAACATGTATTAAGTGTCAGATCCTGTGATAGGGTCTGTGGATACAGAAATGAATTAAACACAGCCCTTGGTCTGGAAGGGAGATCTCCAGACAGTGTAGAAGCAATTAAAGAATGAGGCACTGAGCTAAAACCTTACATAATGCATTCATTTAGTCTCCTAAATGACCTTAGATGCATCTGTGAGGATTCCCATTTTACTATTGAAAAGCCTGAGCTAAGGAGAAAAATATAACTCACAAAAGAATATAAGGCTAGCAAGTGTCCACAATTCCAGTGTCAAGGTGGGGGTCAGGAAACCACCCCCCTCAAGAAGAGGCAATGCCCAGAAATGTCATGACTGTGAGGATTTGGCCAGATGAAGGAGTCAGGGGAAGGAACTCCAGGAAGAGAGACAAGGCTGTGCAAAGGCTTTGGGGTGAGGGAGCATTGATATTTTGGGAATTACAAAAGTATTAGTCATCTCTGCATTTCCAGCATTCACACAGTGCTCAGCACACAGTAGATGCTCACTGAATACTGTAAGAATGCATTCCTGCTTCTGAAGTCCCCAAAACTTGTAATTCAACTCATGACTCGAGTTTCTTATATTCCTCAGTATTCTTCAGTTAAGTCTCATTTTTGCTGAGGTTCTAGGGATGCATAGACCAGTGGCCCAACTTGGAAGAGTGTGCCCTTGAACTATCTGCCTTCGACCTTCCAGAAATAGTTTAGAGGCTTTCTCCCCTACCCCTACCCTGTCACTGTCCAGCGACTGTTTCTACATTTGGTTCGGACAGACTGAGCAGAGTTTTGGGCATAGCTGGACCCTTGCTGGATAGACAGCTGACGGAGCCTCTTGACTGAGACCATCTGCAGGCCACACAGCTGTGGAATATGTGAAAACTGCCCCTTGCAGATGGGAGGCTGAGCTCCAGAAACATGAATCTAAGAGAAGATGCTTATGGTTCAGCCATAATCCCTAACTCTTACATCTCTTTCTCAAGTGCTCTTCTTCCCACTGTCCTGAGGAATACCTTTTTAGACTGGATGGGGTGGGGCAGATAGAAAACTGTTCTCTTTCTCTTGCTTTGGCTGAAGACAGGTTGTCAAGGTCAGGAATGTTCTTTCTTTTATATGGGATGTCAGTTAATGGAAAGGACTCTGGAGCCAGACTGCATGGGATTTGAATCCTGGCTCTGATACTGACTGGCTTCATGACCTTGGATAAGTTACTTAACATCTCTGTACCTCAGTTTCCCTACCTGTAAATGGGATTAATAATAGTACGTATTTCATAAGGTTTTTGTGAGAGTATAAAGGAACTAAAATATTTAAAGCACTTAGAACAGTTCCTGGCACATTGTAGGTGCTATGTATGTGACGATGATGATGATGATTGTAATTAATGTTACTCTACACAAACTCCCTTCTCTCTTCTGGTTCATTTGTACTAAATGTTAATGTCCTATTTAGTCTTAAAGCCCGATCAATTGGGAATTAGTCCTTATTTTCTTTGAAGACAATAAGACAGCCACGGGAACTTATAAGGTAAATTTAGACTTTAGGTTGGTAATATCATGTTTAAGCTGTCTAGCATGGCAAGCCAAGAAAAGAAAAACAAAATAATATTTCACATGAAAATAGTTGGGCTATTCACATCAATAAACCACCCCAGGCTGTTTAAGTTGACTTATTACTCAAAACCAGAAGAAACTTGATCTACTCCACTCACTTGGATTTTGATGGATAAACTGACTAACGCAGGGTTACATAGGGCTAGACCTAGAACATACTTCTCCTGATCCCTGTTCATGTTTCTTGCAATGCCCTGCGGCCAAGTGATGCTCACTCTCTGAAGCTTCTCAAATTGTTTTTTTATGACAAGGATCAGCAAATGCTTTCTGCAAAGGGCCTGATAGTAAATATTTTAGGTTTTATAGGCCGTCTGTCTCTGTAACCACCACTCAACTCTGCCATTATAGTGTGAAAGCTGCCATAGACAGCAAATGAATGGATGTGGCTGTGTTTCAATAAAACTTTATTTATATGGTGGGCCAGATTTGGCCCATGAGTTGTAGTTGCAAATCCCTGCTCTATGATATCCCCAGCTGAAGTGTTAAAGGGAAATACCAGAGCAATAAATGCTCTTCTACATGAAAAGAAGCTGTTAGTTGCTCAATGGGAAGAAGTAGGCAGAGGAAAGAGCTGTGGTGTATGAAGTAATGAGGCTGATTAGGTAAAAACTAGCTTTACCTTTCCATCCCAGCAATCTCAGTTTCTTTTTTTTTTTTTTTTATGATTGTTTTAAAGAGAGAAAATAGAGATGGAAATTTTTCTACATGAACAGTGGGATCAAGGGAAAAATTCTGTAAAGTGGTATTGGTTACCATGGGATTCCTGGTACAACTTGCCAGAAAAATCCAAATACAAGGGCAAGCTTTTATCTCTCCATGCAACTCAATTAATTTTAATCTATAAGATGAGACTTATCCACTTAGCTTCCAGAGATTAGCTTGCTTTATTAGGGCATCAAAAACTAAGCAGAAAGAAAAGAAAATGTGCTTGAAAAGGGCTTGCTTTCATTTGAGAAAAATCAGTCCATGGCTAATTAGGGCAAAACTTAGAGGCTGCAGGGAGGTTAGCAGAGTGAGATTTAATCATTGTCAGGTAAGTGTACAGTCAAGGAAATGCCATGAAACATTCTCTCTGTGAGGTGCATAATTGATTGTGTATTAGTAATCTATTGCTACATAATAATTGCACCCAGACATAGCAGCTTAACACAAAACACATTTATTATCTCACAATTTCCACGATCAAAAATGTAGGCACAATTTAGTTGGGTGTTCTGTGTCAGAGTCTTTCATAAGGCTGTAATTAAGGCGTCAACTTGGCTGAGGTTTCATCTGAAGGTTCTACTGGGGATGGACCCCCTTCCAAGTTCCCATGGCTGTTGATAGGGTTCAGTTCCTCAAGGGTTGTTGTACTAAGGACCTCAATTCTTAACTGGCTGTTGGCTGGAGGCCACCCTCAATTCCTTGCCATGGAGGCCTGTCCCATATGTCAGCTTGCTTCATCAAACCATGCAAGCCAAGAAGACAATAGAGTCTGCTAGCATGATGGAAGTTACAGTCTTACATAATCTAATTATGAAAGTGACAGCCCATCACTCTTGCAATATTCTATTCATTAGAAGTAGGTCATAGATCCTGTCCATACAAAAAGGAGAGAACCATGCAAAGATATGAAGATGAAGTTGAAGAGGAAGGGATGGCTGGGGGACATCTTAGAGTCTGCCTGCTACAGGAAGAGAGAAGTAATGATTTAAGTGAAGTAGCAATGAGAGCAAGTGCACTGCTTTGTTAAGAAGGTCTCTGGCTGGGCGTGGTGGCTCGTGCCTATAATCCTAGCACTTTGGGAGGCCGAGGCGAGCAGATTACGAGGTAAAGAGACTGAGACCATCCTGGCCAACATGGTGAAACCCCGTCTCTACTAAAAATACAAAAATTAGCTAGGCGTGATGACGTGCACCTGTAGTCTCAGCTACTCGGGAGGTTGAGGCAGGAGAATTGCTTGAACCTAGGAAGCAGAGGTTGCAGTGAGCCGAGATCACACACTCCAGCCTGGTGATAGAACGAGACTCCGTCACACACACACAAAAAGGTCTCTGTAGCTGTATTCACACTGAAGGATGGGTGATTATTGACTATTATGGGCCGAAGAGGAGGGATAATGTGTGCATATATCATACTGTTGCTGTTCCTAACTACAAACCGTGTTTGGTTTCTGAGAAGTTTAAACTGTAGTGAGACCATTCATCCTCATTAAATCTAGATTCTGGGCTGTAACATTGGGTAAACAGAGCCCATGCAACAACTGGGACTCTTAGTGACAAGCAACAGAAAATCCAACTCAAGTGGCGTAAGAAAAGAGAGAACTTATGAGCTTACACAGCCGAAAACTCCAAGAGTAAATTTCACTTCAGGTGTGGGTGGGTTCAGGGCTTCAGCAAAATATTTTATTTGTTTACTTTTTTGGTTGAGGTTATTGAGACATAACTTGTGTATGGTACCCTTTTTGCATGCAGTTTAGTGAGTTCTGACAAACGTGCAGTCATGTACCCACCAATGTAATCAGGATGCAGAACACTTCCGCTCTTCCCATTTCCCAGTTTTTTTCTTGCTCCTTTGTAGTCAGCTTCTCCTGCTACCCTTAGCCCCTCACAATCATTCATCTCTTTTCAGTAGCTAGATATATTTCAGAATATCTTTTAAATGGAATTATGCAGTTTAGATGTACTCATAAGATTACGAGTCTGGCCTCTGTTACTTTACTGTCCTGCCTATGAGATTCATCTGCATCATTGAATCTCTCATTTCTTTTTATTACTGAGTAGCCCATTGTACGAACGTACAGTGATTTAAAAAATCTGTCAACTAACTGCAGGACATTGATTTGTTACCATTTTTGGCAACTGTGAATAAAGCTACTAGAAACATTTGTGCATAGGTTTTTTATTTGTGTGTGTGTGAATGTAAGTTTTCATTGTTCTGGTAAACACCTATAGGGAAGTTGCTTAGTCATACAGTAGATCTGTGTTTAATTTTATAAGAAACTAACAAGTTGTTTTCCAAAATGGGTTGTACCAGGACTGGGCATGGTGGCTCACCCCTGTAATCCCAGCACTTTGGGAGGTAGAGGAGGGTGGATCACCTGATGCCAGGAGTTTGAGACAAGCCTGGTCAACACAGTGAAACCCCATCTCTACTAAAAATAAAATAAAATAAAAATAGAAGTTTTTCCCTATTCTCACCAGTACTTCGTATCACTCACTTTTTAAGGTTTATTTTAGCTATTCTAATAGGTGTGTGGTTCTATCTTAATGTACTCTTAATTTGCATTTTCCTGATAACTAATGATGTCAATCATCTTTTGTGTTTACGTGATAACTCTCTGTCCCCCTTAGGAAAGTGTCCCTGCAAATCTTTACATATTTTAATAATTGTGTACTTACCTATTTTGACAATTAATGTTATTCTTAGAACACTCATAAGTTGTTTGAGCAAATAGAAACAACAGTAACCAGATAATGAGGCCTATTATTTATTTATTTATTCATTTAAAAAATTTTTATTTATTTATTTAATGCCAACAGGTTTCCATTTATTGTGTACTTTTTTTTTTTTCTCTATTCAAACCCTTTACTTCAAGATAACCATCAAATCCAATAAACGAGAAACAGAGAGAGACATTTTAAGTGTTCTTGCTTCTCTGGAGAATATTTTCATTTGTTCCCAGTATTAAACCCCTGTAACCTTACTACATTTCTTTTTTTTTTTTTCCCCATTTATTTATTTTATTGCATTTTAGGTTTTGGGGTACATGTGAAGAACATGCAAGATTGTTGCATAGGTACACATATGGCAGTGTGATGTGCTGCCTTCCTCCCCATCACCTATATCTGGCATTTCTCCCCATGCTATCTCTCACCAACTCCCCACCCTCCTCTGTCCCTCCCCTATTTCCCCCCAACAGACCCCAGTGTGTGATGCTCCCCTCCCTGTGTCCATGTGTTCTCATTGTTCAACACCCACCTATGAGTGAGAACATGTGGTGTTTGATTTTCTGTTCTTGTGTCAGTTTGCTGAGAATGATGGTTTCCAGGTTCATCCATGTCCCTACAAAGGACACGAACTCATCGTTTTTGATGGCTGCATAATATTCTATGGTGTATATGTACCACATTTTCCCTGTCCAGTCTATCATCGATGGGCATTTGGGTTGGTTCCAGGTCTTTGCTATTGTAAACAGTACTGCAATGAACATTCGTGTGCATGTGTCCTTATAGTAGAGCGATTTGTAATCCTTTGGATATATACCCAGTAATGGGATTGCTGGGTCAAATGGAATTTCTATGTCTAAGTCCTTGAGGAATTGCCACACTGTCTTCCACAGTGGTTGAACTAATTTACACTCCCACCAACAGTGTAAAAGTGTTCCTATTTCTCCGCATTCTCTCCAGCATCTGTTGTCTCCAGATTTTTTAATGATCACCATTCTAACTGGCGTGAGATGGTGTCTCAATGTCGTTTTGATTTGCATTTCTCTAATGACCAGTGATGATGAGCATTTTTTCATATTTTTTAGAAAACCTATACACCCATAAAAAAGAATGAAGTCATGTCCTTTACAACAACATGGATGTAGCTGAAGGCCATTATTCTAAGCAAATTAATGCAGGAACTGAAGACCAAATACCACATGTTCTCACTTATATGTAAGAATTAAACATTGGGTGGTTATAGACATATAGATGGCAACAATAAACACTGGGGACTACTGGGTGGGGGAGGGAGGAAGGTGAGTGTTGGAAAACTGTTGGGTACTATGCTTAGCACCTTGGTGATGGGATCAGTTGTACCCTCAACCTCAGCATTAAACAAGATACTCATGTAACAAACCTGCACATATACCCTCGAATCTAAAATAAAAGTTGAACTTGTTAAAAAAAAATCTAAAACATGTAAATGAACATAGAGCTCCAGAGACATAAAGTAACATGACATTAGATAAAAATTGCATCACTGTTTTATTATTGGGCTTTGAGAGTTTAAAAAAATATATTCTGGATGCAAATCTTTTATCAGATATATATTTTGCAAATACTTTTTTCCCAGTGGCTTGCAGTTTTAAAATGTGGTTTGCATTTTAATATCTTGACAGTCTTTTAAGGAGCAAAAGTTGTATAAAATGTTGATGAAGTCTAACTTATCAATTCTCTCTTTTATGGATGATGCTATTCATGTTGTAGCTAAGAAATCTTTGCCTAAATCATGGTCATAAAAATTTTATTTTATGTTTTCTTCTAGAGGTTTTATAGTTTTAGGTTTACATTTCACTCTATAATCTACTCAGAGTAATTTTTATATAAGGTTTGTATTGAGGTTTGTTTCTTGAGTTTTTGCGAATAGTTACCCAATTCAACACCAGTTTTGAACAGACAGTCCTTTCTCTACTAAATGGCCTCACACATTTGTTTTTGTTTTTATTTTTGTTTTGAGACACAGTCTTGCTCTGTTGCCTAGACTGGAGTGCAGTGACGTGGTTTCAGCTCACTGCAACCTCTACCTCCCAGGTTCAAGCAATCCTCCCACCTCAGCCTCCCAAGTAACTGGGACTACAGGTGCATACCACCACATCCAGCTACTTTTTGTATTTTTAGTAGAGATGGGGTTTTGCCATGTTGGCCAGGCTGGTTTTGAACTGCTGGCCTCAAGTGATCTTCCTGCCTCGACCTCCCGAAGTGCTGGGATTACAGGCATGAGCCACTGTGCCTGGCCAACTCACACATTTGTGAAACACAGTTGACCATACAAGTATGGTTTCTCTTGGGGCTTTCTGTCCTGACCTTTGCTCGGTGATGCCTCCATTTTCAGGAAGACTCTTTCTCATGGTTTCAAGGTGCCTGACAGTAGCTCCTAAAACTTCATTCTTTAGTTTCATGCTTAGTGAGAGATGAACATCTGTAGCTTGGTGTTTTCCACAAAAATCCTGAAATTGATTCTAATCCAGAATGAATTTCAGTCTGATTAGATCAGTTTAGGTCATGTGATATGGTTTGGATCTCTGCCCCACCCAGATCTCATGTTCAGCTGTGATCCCAAGGTTGCAGGTGGAGCCAAGTGGGAGGCGATTGGATCATGAGGATGGTCCTTCATGAATGATTTAGCACCATCTCCTTGGTGCTTCTCTCATGAGAGTTAGTAAGTGAGTTATTGTGAGATCTGGTCATTTTAAAGTGTGTGGCACCTTCCCACCCTTCCTCTATATCTGGCCACATAAGACGTGGCAGCTTCCCCTTCCTCTTCCGCCATGGTTGAATGTGTTCTGAGGCTTCCTGAGAAGCAGAAGCTGCTATGCTTCCTGTACAGCCTGCAGAACTGTGAGCCAACTTAACTTCTTTTCTTTAGGAATTACCTAGCCTCGGGTGTTTCTTTGCGGCAGTGTGAGAATGGACTAATATATTACACGATTGTCTTGAACCTGGGTCACCTCCTCTACCTGTGTGACTAGGAATGGAGCCTGACTCAGATCACACAGACCTTATATGTAGAAGAATGAATTCTCAAGGAAAAACTAGGGCTCTTTTAGAATGGGCAAACATATGACACATGGGCAAAAAACAATGCAAACAAACAATGGCAACCCAACATCCTGATAAATATCCACATTCCTCTTAAGAATTTCATGTGTAACAGGGAAGAAAACAAATTATAATAGACTGTTCAAAGTGTAACAACTTAAATAAGTCCAAGATATCAATGAGGGAGTAATTAAATCTATCTGTGTGTTCTGGGAAGGCTTCCCAGACATGGCCTTTGAAATGGGTTTAAATAATTTTTTAAAAAACACTTAAGTAAAATATAATCTATTTAAAGACAAGTGCACAGGCTGTAAGGATATGGCTCACTATATCATCACAATATGAACATACTTGCATAACCAGCATCTCAAAAATGCCATAGTGTCCTCTTTTCTCAAAAATGGACTTATGTACTGAGTTATTGTTTTATTTTTTTCTTATTTTTTTTAACCAGAGTTCTTTTGGCTACTATGCTGAGTTTTAACACAGAGATTAGTTTTTACCACTTTAAAAACAATATGAATGAGATCAAGAAATGTGAATCAACTTGTCCTTGCTTATTTTGTACATGGTTATGAGATTCATCCAAGTAGTTGCATAGAGTCATAGTCAGTTTTCACTGCTGTGTAGTATTCTGTTCAATCACCTGACTATACTAACATTTATTTATTCGCTTTATTGTTGTACATTTGTGTTATTTCCAGTTTTTGACTATTACAAAGTGTTGCTATGGACAATTTTATATTTGATTTTTGGCTATATGTAAAGATAGTTCGATATACATCTAGGATACAAATTTCTGAGTCATAGAATTAACATATATTCAAATGTAGTAGATTCTGCTAAGCAGCTTTCTAAAGTGCTTGTATTAATATAAACTCCCACTAACAGTGTAATGGGAGTTTCAGTTCCTCTACATTGCTATCTGTGCTTGATAGTGTTAGTCTTTTAAAAATTTTAGCCATCCTAGTGGGTATGTAGTGGTATCTGATAATGATTTTATTTTGCATTTATCAAAGACTAATGAGGCTGAACACCTTTTTTATACATATATATTTTATTGTGTTTTAGGTTTTGGGGTACATGTGAAGAACGTGCAAGATTGTTGCATAGGTACATACATGGCAATGTGGTTTGCTGCCTTCCTCCCCATCACCCATTATCTGGCATTTCTCCCCATGTTATCCCTCCCCAACTCTCCACCCCCTGCTGTCCCTCCCCTAGATCCCCCCCACAGACCCCAGTGTGCGATGCTCCCCTCCCTGTGTCCATGTGGGTTGACCACCTTTTTATCTACCTGTTGGCAATTTAGATATCCTTGTTTTGTGAAGGACCTGTTGTCTGTTGAAGTCTTTTGTTCATTTTTTCTATAGTTTTTTTTTCCTGTTTTTGTGTTGATTTAGAAATTCTTTTGTACTCTGGTATGAGTCCCTTTTAATTTACATGTTGCAATTGTCTCCTCCCACTATGAGGCTTACCTTTTCACTTTTTTTTTTTTTTAATAAGAGAAGGGTTCTTGCTCTGTCATCTAAGCCAGAATGTAGTGGTGTGATCATAGCTCACTGCAACCTTGAACTCCTGGGCTCAAGCAATCCTCCCACCTCAGCCTCCAGAGTAGCTGGAACTACAGGCATGTGCCACGGCACCTGGCTAATTTTTAACTTCTGTTTTTGTAGAGATGGGGGTCTTGCTATGTTTCCCAGGCTGGCCTCAAGCTCTTCAGTAATTCTCCCACCTCAGCCTCCCAAGAAGCTGGGATTACAGGCAGGAGTCACCATGCCCAGCCCTTTTCACTTCTGTAATAGTGTTTTTTTTTTTTTTTCTTTCTTTCTTTCTTTTTTTTTTTTTTTTTACATATACACAGACGTTCTTAATTTTAAAAGTTTAATTTTACAAGTAAAAGTTTATCAGTTGTTTGCTTTATAATTAGTACTCTCTGTGGCCTGTCCAAGAAATCTTTTCATACTTAAAATAATGAAGATAGATACACTCATATGTTATCTTCTGGAAGCTTATTTTATCTTCTACATTCACACTTACAAACCATTGGGATTTATTTTTAAGTATGATGTGAAGAAAGGGTCAAGTTTTTTTTTTTTAACCATGTGATTATCCAGTTTACCCAGCACCATTTACTGAAAAGACTTATTTCTTCACTGTTCCGCCATTTTATCATAAATCACATGTTCATGGATGTAAAAGTCTGTGTCTGGACTCAATTATCTTCCATTTGTTTATCTGTTTTCAAGCCAATACCACTTTCTTTTTCTTGAGACAGTGTCTCTCTCTGTCATCCAGGCTAGATCTTGACTCACTGCAACCTCTACCTCCCAGGTTCAAGCGATTCTCCTGCCTCAGCCTCATGAGTAGCTGGGATTACGGGCACCCACCACCATGGCCAGCTAATTTTTGCGTTTTTAGTAGAGACAGGGTCTTACCTTATTGGCCAGTCTGGTCTCGAACTCCTGCCTCAGGTGATCTGCCTGCCTCGGCCTCCCAAAGTGTTGGGATTATAGGCATGAGCCACTGTGCCTGACCAGCAATACCACTTTCTTAGTGTTTATAATTGTAATAAGTCTTAATACCTGATGAGCATTACCTTCTACTTTGTTGTTCTCTAAGATTGTCTTGGCTAGTCTTGACTCAGCCTTTACATACAAATTTAAAAATCAGCCTCTTAATTTCCAAGACAGACAAACAACACAGGCTGGGAATTTGATAGGAATTGTGTTAAATCTGTAGATCAATTTGCAGAGAATTAATATTACTACAGTGCTACTACAGTATGCAGTCAGGGTCCCCCAATCCAGGACCTTGGTTTATCCCTCACTTACTTAGGTGTTTAAACATTTTAATCAATAATAACTTAGGGTTTTCCATGAAGCGTATTTTGTTAGATTTGTTCCTAGATATTTGATTTTAAAATATCATTATAGATGGACATTTTTGTTGGCTAAATATTTGTTGATATATGAAAATACGTCTGATGATTTTGCATTTATTTTGATCAACTTGGTTTTGAAATCTTGCTTTTTTCTTGGGAGGGAGGTTCATTCATGTGCCCCAATATACTCTGTAGGCCTCCCCGATGCACTGCCCGTGGGTCTCAAGGTGCCCATATTGCGTAACTCCAGGGGGCAGCAATGACATTGTAATCCATGTGGTCAGGAAAAGCACCATTTATATAAAGTAGAATATGATTGGTGCTATATGCATTGTATAGTCTTGACTGCCGTGTAAGAAGTATATGAACCAGATGTGGTGGCTCATGCCTGTAATCCCAGCACTTTGGAAGGCTGAGGCTGGTGGATCACCCAAGGTCAGGAGTTCGAGACCAGCCTGGCCAACATAGTGAAACCCTTTTTCTACTAAAAATACAAAAAATTAGCTGGGTGTAGTGGTACACACCTGTAATCCCAGCTACTTGGGAGGCAGGAGAATCACTTGAACTCAGGAGGTGGAGGTTGCAGTGAGCCGAGATCACACCATTGCACTTCAGCCTAGGCACCAGAGCGAGACTCCATCTAAAAAAATAAAAGCATATTAAAGGTGACAGGTATTGACAGAATTATCATTCCCACACTTAGAAAATTGTATTTCTTACTGACGAGTCTATACCTCACTATAAGGAAAGACTTTTTCCTCTTCTAACCTGTTGTCTTTGAGAAATGAAATAGCATCAGCATATGTGAGAGCTCCACTCTTCCCCTTCTCCATAATCTAACTCCTCCTATGAATCCAACTGTACTTAAACTACCTTTGGGGTCCAAAGCTAATGTAGTTGATTCCTGACTTAGCAGGGAAGAATGGAAAACCAGTATTATCCAAGAAACAGGGAAGTGAAAAGTGATCTGGAGAGGGATGTTACACACAGGTGTTCAGTTTGTGCACTGCATAAAGGCTGCTGGCCATAAGAGGAAATCTGGAGGAAGAAGGCTGAAATCTAGTACCACCACTCTGCCCACCAAGCTATGTGCCTTGTGTGGGCCTGCATGCACATTCAGGGAGCACTTTCTCCTAATTCACCTATCCAGATGAGGTACCTTGTCCCATTTAACACAAAGGCTCCCTTTATGCCAGTGCATGCCCTGATCCAGGCCTCGAAGGTTGACTCATCTCCAAGCGATCATTGGTAGCTGCATTTATCAGTTTCTCTTGGCACAGATTTGCAGCATTGCCAGGATGCTGACAAAATGTGTCTGGAGAACTCCATGCCCTCTTCTACCCTTTCTGTTAGTCTTTTATTGATTCTTCTCTCTTGCATTTCTAAGCCTGAGCCAGGAACCCTCCTGTTATTAAAAGCAGTCCCAGTTGCCCATACCTTTCATTTCCTTTGAATTACATTAATTGCCTGACAGCTAAAAAGTGAGCTGGTATTTTCAGATTTCAGCTGCTGGTCGGCAAGAAATATTTACCAGCTCCTGCAGATTTATAAAGATGCCATGGAGATGCCTGGAGACTAACAATCAGAAAATACGGCAGCAAAACAACACTATTTTTCAAGGTTAAATGCTCAGAATGCTAAAAAGAAATTGTCCATAAAGCAAAATAGGGATTCAGAAGCAGGCAGCCTGTACTCTGGACAAAGAAGGGAGCCGGAGGTTTAAAATAAGATTTCACAGCTTCACAATAATTATGAATTTAATAAGGGGAGCTTTATTTTTAATTTCGTTTCAGTCTGGCAGCCAGCCTCCTCCCTTCCACCCCTTCTCTGTGGCATGGTAATGCTCTTTAATGTGGTCCTAAGGCTAGGTCACAGTGAGAGCTGGGAAGGGCCGCAGCCATGAGACTTTCTGATGAGGAAGAATTTAGACAGATAATGTTCCTGCCTCTCTGCAGGCAGATGGGACTAACTCCCACTGGTTTTATTCCCTCCTGGCAGTTGGAAATGTCTTTTGCTATGTAGGAAGACACTAGGTTCTGAAAATTCCAAGACAGGAAGATTTTTTTCCCCCTGATAGAACCCCAGGCTTTGATTCCTGTTCTCCATGAACAGAATAATAAAACTGAGGCAAGGCCACTAAGAATCATTTAGACCCTTCTCACCAATACCATCTCCACTTACAAAGTTGTAGACCACCTTTTAATATCAGCTGCCCTCCAGGACCACATACATTCCTTTGTTTGTTGTTCACTCATTCTACAAATATTTATTGAAGGGCCATTTTTTGAAGTGTACTGTGTTATAGAGGTTGAATTCATGTAATAAAATTAATCATTTTAAGGTGAACAAATTAGTGGCATTTAGTACATTCACAATGTTGTAGGACCACCTCTGCCTTTTTCCAAAATACCTTCATCACTCCCAAATAAAAACCTGTACCCATTAAACAGTTACTCCTCATTCCTCTCTTTCCCCAGTCCCTGGCAGCCACCAACATGCTTTCTGTATTTGTGGATATACCTATTCTGGATATTCCATATACACGGAATTATACAATATACAACCCTTTGTGTCTGGCTTCTTAGCTTCTTACACTTACAATATTTTTTAGGTTCATCCCCATTGTAGCATATATTAGCACTTGATTTCTTCTTATGGCTGAGTAATATTTAATTACATGTATATATTATACTACAATGTATTTATCCAGTCTTCCATTTATGGACATTTTAGCTGTTACCATTTTTTGGCTATTGTGAATAGAGCAACCAGGAACATTCATGTACAGGAATTTGTTTGGGTACTTAAAAAAAATTCCTCTGGGGTATATGCTTAGGTCATATAGTAAGATCAAAAGTATTTCCTGATCTTATTCCTTTTGTTATTGGAAATAGTCTTTTCCTACATCTATGGTTTCTTCAAGACTGTTTGCCCAAGGCAAGGAGATATCTTCTTCCTTGAATAACTTTGTCTTCCGCTAGATAGGAGGAGTTCAAAAGCAAAATGATAGTTCCTAGTGGTATACATGCTAGACCAAAAGAGGAGGAACTGAGTCACTGTGGACTGCTATGAAATGGTAACAATGAGATTAATAATACTGGTTTGCAGGAAAGACACCATCTTGAAAGGATACTGTGAGGAATTCATTAGATGACACATAGTAGAAATACAGGACACACACTTTATCTACCTTTCCATTCATCTGTCTGTATAAACGACTGCCCTGAATTCCCCTGTAGAGCTATGATTTAATTTTTCAGAGTTTGGTATCCACCTAATCTGTAAACCCTACTTGAGATATTTATTTTCAGCACCTGGGACAGTGCCCAGCATATGACAATCACTCAGGAAGCAATGGTTGAAAGAATGAACAAATGTTCATTCGCTTATGTTCATTGCCAGACAAAGGAATCTGCATTTTACATCATGTCTGTTGTTTACTGGGGAGGGGCCTATGTGACATTTCCTATATGAATTTGGGAAATGCTAAGAGATTTTATTTTTGGTGTTTAATCTTACACTCTTACTCCCACATGGGCCATGGGACTGGTCCATCTTAAGGAATATAAAAAAAGCAATGTTCACATTTCAGGTTGTTCATAAATCTGCCTTCTGCATTACCATTTTTTATCTGCCTACTTCTGCTTCCCCTGGGTTCAGAGGAAGTGCTTTACCTTAGAAATGATTCACTACTCCTGGGCCATCATGGGCTTTGAAAGCCACACAATAGAAGTTCCATTTCAAATCCCCCCATTTGTAATCATGGGAGAAAGCTAGGTGTTGTCTTGGGGGTTATCAATGATTTCACAGAACTCAACCTTTGTTCCTCATGTGTCCATTTTTCAAACACTTATGACTCCAAATCTCTGGAAGTCATTGCCTCTGAGGAAACATTTATCTTGGGTTTGACATCTTTCGCACTGTATCCCTTTTCAATTCTCCTTTCTCATGTAGGACAAATGGCACCGTGGGGTTTGGAATGAAGAGTTACATCTTGCAGTGTCTGAGTGTGTGGAGACCCTGGCCTCCTCCCTGTCCTCTCTCCTGTGCCCCCTGGGTTGGAAGATGGAGGAATAACCAGCAGAGACAAATGATTTTGGGTGAGGTTATGGGTTGAATTGTATCAGCCCCAAATTCATATATTGAAATTCGAACACTCAGTACCTCCGAATGTGACCTTATTTGAAAATAGTTTTCTTGGGGATATGATTAATTATAGGTTTGATTCCTGTTTTCTATGCACAGAAAAATAAAATGAGCCAATAATAAAATGGAGCCAAACTGACCTCATCATTAAGATGAGGTTGTACTGGAGTAGGCTGGGCCCCTAATTCAATATGATTGTAGGCTGGGCCCCTAATTCAATATGATTGGTGTCTTCATTAAAAGGGACAATTTGGAGACAGACACACACAAGAGAACTCCACATGAAGATGAAGGCAGAGTTCTAGAAGCCAAGAAATGCCCCAAACTGCCAACAAACCACCAAAGCTATGAGAGAGGCATGGGACAGGTTCTTTCTCACCACATAAGGAACCTACCCTGCCAGCACTTTGATCTCAGACTTCTAATCTCTAGAATTGTGAGACAATACACTTTTGTTGTTTAAGTCACCTAATTTGTGGTCTTTGTTTTTATAGAAGTCCTAGGGAACTAATATAGATGATATGCTTATGATGTTTGTCTAAAGGTCTCTATTTACTGGAGAGGTGATATAGCATAGTGGTTAAGTGTTTGGATTTTTAGAACCAGACACCCAGTCGGGTGATCTGACAAAATTACTCATCATCTCTAGGCTTCCAATCTCCTTAAAATAAGATAGAGAATAACATAGATAGAGACCTGATAGCACTGACATAATATATTTAAAGCACTAAGCCAAAGAAATACCTGGCATATAGTAAACACTTGATGGGTGGTGGTTATTATGATGGTTATTATTAGTAATGATTGTCAATGTTCACTGTTGCCCCAATGCCCCAAAGAATCCTTTACTATCTATATTTAAAAATTTTTTTCCTAGAGCACACTCAGAAAATGATTGAAAATTTCCCTTCCCTCTGGCCCCTGCTCTCCAGGTTAATGGTCTGAGGCTCTGTTCCATCTTTGTCCCATGGCAGGAATGTTCCCTCTCTCTCTCTCTCTCTCTCTCTCTCTCTCTGTGTGTGTGTGAGACATGGGACTTACGTGATTGACACACGGTGCCACCCACTTATCATTTACACTAGTGAAAGTAAGATTGTTCTAAAAGCTGGGCCAGGATTTGAAGTGACCGGAATAGTTGCCAGGATCATGTATTCATTCATCTAGAAAAAACATACTTATTGAAAGCCAGTGGTTTAGGTGCAGGATCTCATTTAGACTGGGTTATTTGTCAATGTCTCCTGTGGGCAGGGGAAGGGATGCAGCATAATAATTCCATAATAACTGCCGCTTACTGAAATGTATGTCAAGTGCCAGGCTAAACTGTCTCAGCACAGTTATCCTTTAAAATTCTGCAAGGTTAGATGGTCCTATCATACCCATTTTGTAGATGAGGAAATGGAAGCATGGAGCAATTAAGGCCATCACTGGTTAATGAAAGAATCAGAATTTGAACACATCCCTCAGAAGACTCCGAACCTCACCCTTTTAACTCCTGTGAGCCACTGCCTCAGCGGCACCAGGAATCCAGTGCCCTCAGGTATATATTTAAAAAAGGTTGTGAACGAGACAGAGAAAACCTGGTTACAGAATTAAATGCTGGCGTGTAAAGCAAACATACAATCAAAACCAAGCAAATGAAAAAACAAAACCAAAACCAAATCCCCAAAACCCAGAATACAAAACCTGCCATGTGTTGGTTACTGGCGCAAAATAAGCATTTTCCTCATGTTTAAATTCAGCAACTGAACTTAAAGACTTGTTTTAATTTCGTGATTGTCTTGAAGCTGCTAATCTGCCAGGCATATGGTGCAGGTGAGTTTTGCCAAGTCGTTCCTCAGAAGCATTTGATTATGATAATCATCACAAATGCGACCTCAGTCCTTTTACCCTGTTTATTCTCCACTGTTTCCTGTGATAAGTGGTACTTCTGTATTTTGCCAACCTCTTCCATCCACATTTGTTTAGGGAGAGAATATTAATTCGTGATATTAAGGAGACTATGGGCTGCAAATGAAATTCTGATAATGGAATTCCTTAGACTATCTTTGCCCCCCAAGGCATCCTCTATTTAAGCAGTTCAATTGAATATCATTATTAACGTAAGTAATAATAATAATTAGCATTATTTCACGTATCAGATGTTATTCATGGAAAACTGTAAGCTCTTTTCTATCTTTTGGCCTCAGTTAAAAGCGAAAAATAGTTGGTGGCTCACGCCTGTAGTCCTAGCACTTTGAGAGGCTGAGGCAGGTGGATCATGAGGTCAGGAGTTTGAGACCTGCCTGGCCAACATGGTGAAACCCTGTCTCTACTAAAAATACAAAAATTAGCTGGGTGTGGTGGCAGGCACCCATAATCCCAGCTTCTTGGGAGGCTGAGGCAGGAGAATTGCTTGAACCCAGAACGTGGAGGTTGTAGTGAGCTGAGATCGTGCCACTGCACTCCAGCCTGGGCAAGAAGAGCAAGACTTCATCTCAAAAAAAAAAAAAAAAAAAAAAGTGCAAAATAGGTTCTCATTTTATGCTTTATGTCTTTGCCATGTTTGCTTTGCTCAATTTCTTCTAAGTTTGGCAGCTCGACCCCTCATGATGTCCTTGCTGTTTTTTTTTTTTTTTTTTTTTTTTTTTTGAGACGGGGTTTCGCTCTTGTTACCCAGGCTGGAGTGCAATGGCGCGATCTCGGCTCACCGCAACCTCCGCCTCCTGGGTTCAAGCAATTCTCCTGCCCCAGCCTCCTGAGTAGCTGGGATTACAGGCACGCACCACCATGCCCAGCTAATGTTTTGTAGTTTTAGTAGAGATGGGGTTTCACCATATTGACCAGGATGGTCTCGATCTCTTGACCTCGTGATCCACCTGCCTCGGCCTCCCACAGTGCTGGGATTACAAGCGTGAGCCACCACGCCCGGCCCTTTTTTTTTTTTTTTAAAGAAGTTTCTTTATTCTTCTATTTGAAAGAGGAGTCTCTCAGAGGTGAAAAACCTTCAACAGGCAATTTTTAAAAATTTTTAATTAAAAAAAATTTTTTAGAGGCAGAGTCTTGCTCTGCCATCCAGCCTGGAGTGCATTGGTGCAATCATGGCTCACTATAGCCTCAAACTCCTGGGTTCAAGTGAGCCTCCTGCCTTAGGCCAACGTTTCTGAGTTGTCTTGAAGCTTTATTTGTGCACCATCAGCCATTCAGGATTTTCTGCTAAACCTCTCCTGGTGTCTAGCATCTTTCTCTCCCAATCTATCATCTGGCCACTGAGAATCATGTTTCTAAAAAGCAAGTCTGGCTTTCCAACTCCTTTGCTGAAAAACCTTGATAGCTTCCCATCACCCTCAGGATAAAATCCAAATTTCTTATCATGTCCTAATGCCGTGACCCTTATTTCCTCATCCTGGCTTATCTCTCCTCACTCCATCTCCTCCTGCAGTCCCGTCGTATTAAACTTGTTTTGGTGTTGCAGAGAGATTGCGCTACCTCATCTCAAACTGCAGCATGTGCTGTAAATGAAATGCCCTCTCCTCCCTGACTCGGGGCTCAGTGTGGGCACCAAGTCCTAGAAACTCCTGCCTTCCCAGGTCCAAGGGTGGTGCCAGATGTTAGTTTCAGGGAGGTATAAGACTGTATAAGATACACGCTTCCTCACCAAGCCCTGGTAAATGAATGGCTTTGAATATTTCACACATAGGTCATAGTATGCTTCTGTCTCTCTCCTTCTCGGGTGATTAGCTTAGAATAGGGGGTAACAAACTTTGGCCTGTGTGCCAGAAACAATCAGCTACCTGTTTTCATTTTAAACATTTTTTTTTTTTAAATTGAGAGAAAAGTCACGCAACATAAAATTAACCATTTAAAAACGTATAATTCAGTGTATGTTTTTTATGCACTGTACGAATTCGGTGACATTTAGGACATTCACTTCTTTTTTTTTTTTTTTTGAGACAATCACACTCTGTCACCCAGGCTGGAATGCAGTAGTGTGATCTTGGCTCCCTGCAGCCTCAACATCCTGGGCTCAAGCGATATCCTCCCACCTTAGCCTCCCAAATAGCTGGGGCTACAGGCACGTGCCACCACTCTCAACTAATTTTTGTATTTTTTGTTTTGTAGAGTCAAGGTTTTACCATGTTGCCCAGACTGATCTTGAATGTCTCAGCTCAAGCAATCCAGCCTCGGCCTCCCAAAATGCTGGGATTATAGGTGTGTGACACCACGCTCAGCCACATTTCCAGTGTTCTACAACCATCACGTCTACCTAGTTCCAAAACATTTTCATCACTCTAAAAGGAAAGCCCGCAGTTGTTCTCCATTTTCTTCTCAGTCCTTGGCATCAGTTATCAGGAATGTATAAGTCAGGCTCAGGAGAATAAACTTAACTTACTACACCTGTGTTAAGCAATGTAGCCTGCAGGCCTTGAAGCCAGTTATAGCACTTTTTCGACAAGTCCTTGAGCAGTTGTTCTCCATTTTCTTCTCAGTCCTTGGCATCCACCAAGCTACCTTCTGTGCTTATGGATTTGCCTATTTCGGACATTTTATACAAATGGAGTCATACAATATGTGACATCTTATTTATTTATTTATTTATTTACTTTTGAGATGGAGTCTTGCTCTGTTGTCAGGCTGGAGTGCAGTGGTGCAGTCTCGGCTCACTGCAACCTCCACCTCCTAGGTTCAAGTGATTCTCCTGCTTCAGCCTCCTGAGTAGCTGGGACCACAGGCATGTGCCACCACGCCCAGCTAATTTTTTGTATTTTTAGTAGACACGGGATTTCACCTTGTTGGCCAGGATGGTCTCGATCTCTTGACCTCGTGATCTGCCCACCTCAGCCTCCCAAGGTGCTGGTATTACAGGCGTGAGCCACTGCGCCCAGCCTTATTTATTTATTTATGACAGAGTCTCGCTCTGTCATCCAGGCTGGAGTGCAGTGGCGCAATCTCGGCTCATTGCAACCTCCACCTCCCGAGTTCAAGTGATTCTCCTGCCTCAGCCTCCTGAGTAGCTGAGATTATGGGTGCATGTCACCACGCCCAGGTAATTTTTGTATTTTTAGTAGAGACGGGGTTTCGCCATGTTGCCGAGGCTGGTCTTGAACTCCTGACCTCAAGCGATCTGCCTGCCTCAGCCTCCCCAAGTGCTAGGATTACAGGCAGGAGCCACTGTGCTTGGTCTACATGGCCTTTTGTGTCTGCTTCTTTCACTTAGCATATTGTTCTTTACCCACATGGCAGCATGTGTCCATACTTCCCATTCACGGCTGAATACTATTCCACTGGATGCGTATGCCACATTTTGTGCATCCATTCTTCAATTGATTGATCTTTGGATTATCTCCACCTTTTAGCTACTATAAATAGGGCTGCTATGAACATGTGTGTACAAGTTTTTGTTTGAACTTTTATTTGTAATTTTTTTGGGCCTATATCTAAGAGTGGAATTGATGGGTCATACAGTAATTCTATGTTTAACCTTTTGAGAAGCCACCAAACCCAATGCCCGTTGTTGTAAATAAAGTTTATTGGCACATAGCCATGGCCATTCATTTACTTCTCATCTATGACTGCTTCTGTGCTGCAACAGCAGAGTCAAGTAGTTGCAACATACACCATCTGCCCCTGAAGCCTCAAATATTAATTTTTATGGAGTTTTACAGAAGTTTGCTGAACTTAACTTAGTACACCTGTGTTAAGCAATGTAGGCTGCAGGCCTTGAAGCCAGTTATAGCACTTTTTCAACAAAGATGGGGTAGTACAGGAAAAAAAAGCTTATTCTCCTTAACCTGACTTATACATTCCTGATAACTTAGAATATTTTATGTTGACCTGTGGATCTGAGGAACCTGTTTTGAATATCAAAGGGTAAGGTAAAGTCTTGTGGGAAAGTGGTCTGGAAAATTGCCTAGGCTCTGGAGTCAGACTTTGTGGGTTGGGTCACTAAACCTCTCTGGGCCTCTGTTTTCTCATCCGTTAAATGGGGATTATTAGGTCCCCCCATCTTGTAGGATGGTAGAGAGGATTAAATGAAGGAAATACTGGTGAAGTGCTTAAAATGGTGCCTGGCATAAACATCAACTCTTACTAGGTGAGGCTCAGAGATCGCCCAAGACAAATAAAGAAAGTGAATTAATGAGCTAATTTATCTCATGCCTTGGGGACAACACTCTACACCCCTCTTCTTAACATTGTTTTTATAGTGTGATTTTTACTTTTGAGATAAGATCTCACCCTGTTGTCCAGGCTGGAGTGCAGTGGCACGATCTCAGCTTACTGCCATCTCTGCCTCCCATGCTCCAGCAATCTTCCCACCTCAGACTCCTGAGTAGCTGAGAGTAGCACACGCTCAGCTAATTGTTTTATTTTTTTGTAGAGATGGGTCTCACTATCTTGCCTAGGCTGGGTAGCATGATTTAAAAAATGTTTTTGAGACAGAGGCTCTCTCACTCCGTTGTCCAGACTGGTGTGCAGTGATGTAATCTCAGCTCACTGTAACTTCTGCCTCCTGGGATCAAGCAGTTCTCCTGCTTCAGCCTCCTGGTTAGCTGGGACTAAAGGTGTGCATCACCACATCTGACTAGCTTTTTAAAATATCTGTAGTCGAGTCCGGGTTTTGTCATATTGGTCAGGCTGGTCTTGAACTCCAGGCCTTAAGTGACCCACCTTCCTCGGCCTCCCAAAGTGCTGGGATTACAGGTGTGAGCCACCGTTCCCAGCCTGGGATAGTGTGATTTTTTTTTTTATCATGACAAAAATATAGGTAATATAAAACTTAACATTTTAACCATGTTAAGTGTACGATTTTAAGTGTACAATTAAGCGGCATTAAGTATATTCACATGGTTGTGCAACCATCACCACCATCCATCTTCAGAACTTTGTCATCACCTCAAACTGAAACTCTGTCCTCATTAAGCACCAATTCCCCATCCCTCCATTCCCCCATCCCTGGGCAGCCACTGTTCTATTCTCTATGAATTCAGCTGCTCTAGGTACTTCATGTAAGTGGAATCATATGATCTTTGTCCTTTTGTGACTGGCCGATTTCACTTAGCATAACATCTTTAAGTTTCATCCATGTTATAACATGTTTCAGAATTTCTTCCTTCTTTAAAACACATTTTTTTGTGGTAAAATACAAATAATATTTACCATGGGAACCACTTTTAAGTGTACAGTTGAGTGGTATTAAGTGCATTCATATAGTTAGGCAATCGTCACCACCATCCGTCTTCAGAGAAAAATGAAACCCGGCTGGGCACAGGGGCTCATGCCTTCAGTCCTTGCACTTTGGGAGGCTGAGGCAGGAGGATCGCTTGAGATTAGGAATTTGAGATCAACCTTAGCAACATGTTGAGAATCTGTCTCTACCAAGAAAAAAGGAAAAATGAGGCAGGTGTGGTGGCATGTTCCTGGGAACATGGAGAAGATGAATGCAGCTGGAATGGAGCAAGACAGGAGGATGGTCTGAGATGTGGAGACACGTGAGGCCAGGCTGTGCTGACCTGGTGGGATCCTGGGAGAGGAGTTTGAACTTTATTCCTAGTGCGATCAGAAGCCAGGGGAGGGTTGTCCGCAGGGGAGTGACATGAACATGAACAGGCAAGGTCCCTGTCTTCCTGTTGAATACATTATAAAGGGGAGAATGAGGGAGTGGTGTGTGATCATCTTCACTGGCTGCAGTTAAAAAGGTTGGTTCCACTCTTTGACCATTGGCTTTGTAAAGGGGTTTTCAAACCTCAGAGATGGCTTGTATTTTTATATTAGGAGAGGTTTGATGGCAGCTGAACTGATAATGGATGTTCTGATTCAGGTGCCGTAAATGGGGCCATACATCAAACCCATTGACTTTCTTCTTCAGAGACGCCCAAAAGCTGCACAACCCTAACCCTCAGTGCCCTACATAAGGTTAGCCAGACATCGTTTATTGGACTTACAGAGCAGCTATCTATATCCTGCCTGGGCTTTTTTAAAGCAGTGAGCCCCAGGGGCCTCTTGCTCCTGCAAACATTTCAGAACCAGGAAAGACTGACTGGGAATGAGGGATGCACCTGACTTCCTGGCACCTGTTGCTGCATTTTGGTTTTGATTGTTTGCATGACGCTTGAAGGAGAAACAGGGGGAAAAGAGACCGACGGGCATTTCTCTCTCACTTACTGTTCTTTTTTCTGGCCTTAGAAGGAGAGGAAGGAAGGAAGGAAGGAAGGAAGGGAGGGAGGGAGGGAAGGAAGGAAGGAAAGAAGGAAGGAAGGAAGGAAGGAAGGAAGGAAGGAAGGAAGGAAGGAA
>NW_022436991.1:5619928-5793631 GCF_009761245.1 Sapajus apella | reverse complement strand
GAAGGAAGGAAGGAAGGAAGGAAGGAAGGAAGGAAGGAAGGAAGGAAGGAAATGTCTATTGAACAGAAGTTCAGGGACTGGCTAGTTATGATCCCATTACCTAATTTCACTCTCATTCATTCATTCATTGATTCACTTCACAAGAGATATTCATCATGTGTCTTTGTATGCCAGACACTGTTCTGGACCCCTGGAATAGGCAGTGAACACAATGATGAACAAAGCCTCTTCTCTCTTAGAGCTGACCTTCTGACGAGGAAGATAGACATTAAACAGGTAAGTACAAATCAGGCAGATAAGTCCTAGGAGGAAAAACCGAGCTGAGTAATGAGATAGAGAGCGTGTGGACTATTTTATGTGGGAGGGGGACACTGGTCAGGGAAGATCTCTTTGCAAAAGTGATATCTGCTCAGATCTCTAGCAGACAACCAAAGAAAATAAGTAAGAGAGGCATCAGACTTTCTGAGGATCTAGGACATTTTTATTTCTTGTTAGAGAAGAGTCTTCTGCGAATTGGAGGAATTAAGTGACTTTCCCAAGATCAGAAGACAGTGGTAGCAGTAGCAGCAACAGTAGTAGTAATAGATAAATTGTATTATGTTTACTTTATGCCAGGCACTAGAGGAAATATTTATATCATCTCATTTAATTCTCACAACAAATCTACAAGGTAGATATCATTATTGCTATTCCCATTTTATAAATGACACTGAGGATCACAGAAGTGATATCACTTAGCTAAGGACACACAGCTAATAAAGAAGCAGCAAAAAGATTCAATCCCGGGTTCATTAGTCTCCAGGACACTAACCATTTTCCAGCCCATAGCTGATGAAGCTGAGATATAGAGTGACATCTCTATATGCATACTCGTCTTTTCCAATAGGCCAGTCTGACACAACTTTCAGTGGTGAACCCGGTGCTTTGATTAGCCCCTGGTATAGGGTTAGTTAGGTGGGTATTGAGGGCCTTCTAAATAATTGAGTAGTGCGTTTGGATTTGTGATCACAGACATTGTGAGTCCCACCATCGCTGATTTGCACAGAGACCCTCTTGTGATCAATTACGGTGAGTCAAGAGCTCAGTTGTCCATAGAAAGTTCATAGGGAGCTACTCTTCTGTGAAAAGAAATGGGCTATAGAGCTCTGTTGGCCTGGGATGTGCAGTTCCATTGGTTCCTGAATTGGTGAGAAAGACTACAAACATGTGATCCAGATACATGGATGTGTATATGCCTCTTAGCAAGAATGCAGTTGATTTTCTAGGTCTATGGAGCTATGCACACAGCTATAGCATTCATTTCATTTATTCACTCATTCTGTGCTATGCCTGCTAGTGTGTTACTTTTTGAGTCTGCAGCAATGAACAGGCAAGGTCTCTGTTCTCCTGGTGAATACATAATAAAGGGAGAATGAGGGAGTGGTGTGTGAAGAAAGAGAAAATAAAGCAGATAAGTAGATGAACACAGTCATCTCAGATAGTGACAGTGTCCTGAGGCATTGCCACCAAGAGACACTGGAATGTCTGCTCATATTGGGTGGTCAGTGGAGGCCCCTCTGGGCAGGGCCGATTGAGCAGAAGGGAGGGGAGGACCAGCCATGAGCAGTTCCACAGAAAAGCATTTCAGGTGCAGGAAATATCTGAACAACAGGCAGAAGACTGGGCCTAGGGGTACCTGCCGTAAGGACTGTGATAATTAGGTGGGTACACAAAGTATTTTGCTGAGACTTGCAGAAATGAAGCCAGAGGGAATGTCAGCATGAAAAACTATGAAATTTCAAGTCTGTGACTGCTAAATGTCACAGATTCTTTATAACTTATGAGCTCTTTATAACTTAGGAGCCACAGGAGAACATTTGAAGAATGTGGTTCAAGAGAAGGATTAGCTAACAGAGGAGATTTTAAAAAATATACCTTGCAAACAGTTTTATGATGGGAAATTCCAAAGGTATATGAAAGCAGAAGAATAGCACGATGAATTCTCAGGACTCGCCACCTGGCGTTGACAATGGCCCACTCATGCCCGGTTTTGCTTATGCCTCTACCTGTTTTCCCCACATACATTATTTTGAAGCCAATTCCAGTCATTAAAATTTTATCTGTAAATATTACAATGTGTATCTTGAAAAGATAAACTCTTAAACACATAGGCACAATACCATCAGGGCACCCAAAACATTAACGATAATTCCTTAGAACATCAACTATCTAGTCACCGTTCAGGTTACTTACTGCCTAATACGTTTTTTCTTTCTTTTTTATTTTTAATTTTTATCTTACTTTAAGTTCTGGGATACATGTGCAGAACGTGCAGGTTTGTTACATAGGTATATACATGTGCCACGGTGGTTTGCTGCACCTATCAACCCGTCATTTAGGTTTTAAGCCCTGCATGCATTAGGTATTTTTTCTAATGCTCTCCCTCCCCTGTCCCCCACCCCCCAACAGGCCCTGGTGTGTGATGTTCCCCTCCCTGTGTCCATGTGTTCTCATTGTTCAACTCCCACATATGAGTGAGAACATGCTGCGTTTGGTTTCTGTTCCTGTATCAGTTGGCTGGGAATGATAGTTTTCAGCTTCATCCATGTCCCTGCAAAGGACATGAACTCATCCTTTTTTATGGCTGCATACTGTTTCATGGTGTATATGTGCCACAGTTTCTTTATCCAGCCTATGATTGATGGGCATTTGGGTTGGTTCCAAGTCACTGGTTGGTTCCACTATTGTAAATAGTGCCGCAGTAAGCTCTGTCACCCAGGCTGAAGTGCAGTGGCATCATATCGGCTCACTGCAACCTCTGCCTCCTGGGTTCAAGTGGTTCTCGTGCCTCAGCCTCCCCAGTAGCTGGGATTACAGGTGCATGCCACAACACCTGGATCGTTTTTGTATTTTCAGTAGAGACAGGGTTTTGCCATATGGCCAGGATGGTCTTGAACTCTTGGCCTCAAGTGATCCACCTGCCTCAGCTGAGATTATAGGCATGAGCCACCACTCCCGGCCCCACCTAATAATTTTTTTTTTTTTTTTTTTTTCTGAGATGGAATCTCACTCTGTCACTCAGGCTGGAATGCAGTGGCATGATCTCGGGTCACTGCAACCTCCTCCTCCCATGTTCAAGTGATTCTCCTGCCTCAGCCTCCCGAGTAGCTGGGACTGTAGTCATGCGCCACCTCGCCTAGCTAATTTTTGTATTTTCAGTACAGATGGGGTTTCACCGTGTTAGCCAGGATGGTCTTGATCTCTTGACCTCATGATTCACCCGCTTTGGCCTCCCAAAGTGCTGGGATTACAGACATAAGCCACCACTCCCTGCCCTGCCTAATACATCTTTTTCTTTTGAGACGGAATCTTGCTCTGTCACCCAGGCTGGAATGCAGTGGTGCAATCTCTGCTCACTGCAACCTCTGCCTCCTGGGTTCAAGCAATGCTCCTGCCTCAGCCTCCTGAATAGTTTGGATTACAAGCGCGCCCCAACACGCCTGGTACCAAGAATAGGTCAGGATCCAGCATGGGGTTAATTCAGTGGGTAACTGAGTCTAAGAAGAAACAGACTGAACCAAGGACAAGCCCGCTGTTTCCACATTTTAGGAGGCAAACGCTAACTTAGCATCGGAAAGAGCAGTGAATTCACTGGTTAACATTCATGTGCAGAAATCCCCTGACAACCACAGGATTCAGTGTTCCTAAAAACATATGCTCATTGGCAAGATCAAGGTCTCAGAGGAGATTCAGTGTTGCGTGCTAAGTGATCTCACATCTGCTGGGTTCGAAGCATGGACTCTGGAGCCAGACTCTTTCTGTATCCAAGCTCCAGCAGTTAGGAGCTGGGTGAATTTGGGTGAGTTATTTCACCTCGATGTATCTCAGTTTCCTTGTCTGTCAAACAGGAACCACAGAGCCTAGTTGTGGCCGGCAGAATAATGGCCCTTCAGAGATGTCTGTGTCCTAATTCCTATCCACAAAACTCAAGTTGGGAGCTCTGGCACCTCGTTGGTTTGTGTTGCTTATTTAGTATTTCTCTCTCTCTCTCTCTTTGTTTTTTTGAGACAAAGTCTCACTGTCACCGAGGCCGGAGTGCAGTGGCACGATCAGAGCTTGCTGCAACCTCTGCTTCCTGGGCCCAAGCAATCCTCCCGCCTCAGTCCACTGAATAGCGGGGACTACAGGTGTGAGTCACCATACTCAACTAATTTTTGTAATTTTTTGTAGAGATGAGGTTTCACTATGTTGCCCAGGCTGGTCTCAAACTTCTGAGCTCAAACAATCCACCCGCCTTGGCCTCTCAAAGTGGTGGGATTACAGGCATGAGCCACTGTGCTGGGCCTATTTAGTATTTCTCTTACTTTGATAGAATTCAGCAAATATCTGTTGAGACCCCACTGTGGGCAAGGTGTGTGCTAGGGACTTGGGAGACAGCACTGAACACACAGAGCTGACCTTCAGGGAACAGATAGATTTCTTTGAAGCTCTTCCTGCCTTCCTTCCAGTGGGAGGGTGTCTTAACTTTTCAGTGTAATTGCAAGCTCCTTGAAGCCTGGGAGTGATTCTAAGCCCCTCCTCTTATCAGGCCTCAGATGCTAGGCATTGAAGAAATATGAGTTTCAAAGATCAACATTTATACAAAATGATTTTCAGTTGTACATGGAAAAAACCATTTTCTTATTTAACAATTATACCTTTATATTAATGCAAATAAGAGAATATATAGAACTGAGCTGGGGGTGATGGCCCATACCTGTAATCTGGGGACTTTGGGAGGCCGAGATGGGAGGATTGCTTGAGTCCAGGAGTTCCAGACCAGCCTGGGCAACATAGTGAGACTCCATCTCTTAAAAAAAAAAAGAAAACATAGAGCTAGCCATCTTAATACATAATATGGGTTATTAGGAGGATTTTCTTCTTGTTTGTAATTGTGCTGAAAAGCACATGACATTGTACTTACCATCTTCACCATTTTATAATACACAGTTCAGTTGTGTTACGTATATTCACATTATTGTACAATACATGTGCAGAGTATTTCATCGTGCAAAATGGAAACTCTATACCCATTAAACAGTAAATCTTTGCAGCCCTTGGCAACCACGATTCTACTTTCTGTTTCTAGGAGTTTGACTACTTTAGATACCTCATATGAGCAGAATTGTTTGGTATTTGTCTTTTGTGACTGGCTTACCACATAAAGTGCTTGAGTTTTGTCTATGAGGCAGCATGCCACAGGATTCCCCCCCTCCCCCTTTAAGACAGGGTCTGACTCTGTCACCCAGGCTGGAGGGCAGTGGCATCATCTTGGTTCACTGCAACCTCTGCTGCTCCCCTGGCTCAAATGATACTCCCACCTCAGCTTCCCGAGTAGCTGGTACCATAGGTACACACCACCATGCCTGGTTTTTTTTTTTTTTTTTTTGGACTTTCTTTTTTTGTAGAGACAAGGTCTTACCATGTTGCCCAGGCTGGTCTCAAACTCCTGAGCTCCAGCAATTGGCCCGCCTCTTCCTCCCAAAGTGCTGGGATTACAGGCTTGAGCCACTGTGCCTGGCCGAATTTCCCTTTTTTTTTTTTTTCAGATGGAGTTTTGCTCTTGCTGCCCAGGCTGGAGTGCAACGGCATGATCTTGGCTCACTGTAACCTCTGCCTCTCTAGTTCAAGCAATTCTCCTGTCTCAGCCTCCCAAGTAGCTGGGATTACAGGTATGTGCCACCAAGCCCAGGTAATTTATTTTTTTATGTGTATATCTTTACTAGAGATGGGGTTTCTCCATGTTCATCAGGCTTGTCTCAAACTCCCGACCTCAGGTGATATGCCCACCTTGGCCTCCTAAAGTGCTGGGATTACAAGCATGAGCCACTAACCCTGGCCGAATTTCCCTCTTTTTTTTTTTTTTTTTTTGTTTTGAGACGGAGTTTTGCTCTTGTTACCCAGGCTGGAGTGCAATGGTGCAATCTTGGCTCACCGCAACCTCCGCCTCCTGGGTTCAGGCAATTCTCCTGCCTCAGCCTCCTGAGTAGCTGGGATTACAGGCACGCGCCACCATGCCTAGCTAATTTTTTGTACTTTTAGTAGAGACGGGGTTTCACCATGTTGACCAGGATGGTCTCGATCTCTTGACCTCGTGATCCACCTGCCTCGGCCTCCCAAAGTGCTGGGATTACAGGCGTGAGCCACCGCGCCCGGCCAAATTTCCCTCTTTTTAAAGACTGAATAACATTCCATTGTACCTAGATATCAGATTTTCGTTATCCTTTCATCTGCCAATGGGCATTTGGGTTGCTTTTATTTCTTCATTATTGTGAATAACAGCACAATGAAGATGGGTGTGCAAATATTTCTTTAAAATCCCACTTTCAAATTTTTGGGGTATATACCCAGAAACGGAATTGCTGGATCATATGATATTTGTATTTTTAACTTTTTGAGGAGTTTCCACACCCTTTTCTGTAGCAGCTGTACCATTTTCATTCCCACCAACTTTGCATAAAAGTTCCAGTGCTACACATCCTTGCCAACACTTGTTATTTTCTGTTCTTTTTAACTGTGGCCATCCTAATGGGTGTGAGGTGACATGGGATGAGGATATTTAAAGATAGTATTAAGTAAGTAATAGTAGAGGTGCTACATGGAAATGGTAAAAATGAACATGTGCCAATGCATGAAGTTTGGAAAACTCTTTTTTTTTTTTGGATGGAGTCTCACTCCATCACTCAGGCTAGAGTGCAGTGGCATAATCTTGGCTCACTGCAACCTCCGCGTCCCAGGTTCAAGCGATTCTCCAGCCTCCCAAGTAGCTGGGATCACAGACACCTGCCACCACGTATGGCTAATTTTGGCATTTTTAGTAGAGATGGGTTTTCACCATGTTAGCCAGGCTGGTCTCGAACACCTGACCTCAAGTGATCTGCCCGTCTCAGCCTCCCAAAGTGCTGAGATTAGAGGTGTGAGCCACCATGCCTGGACTGAGAAACTCTTTATCAGACAACTTCTAAAGCTGCCCAAAGTGTGGTCGGTGGTCAGTAATGGCCTGAGAACTGTTCCTTGTCTGAGACCAAATAACATAGAACTTGACAGTACCTGTTTAGAAGCTTTGATAGCAATTTAACGTTGCTGAAACATCTAAATGCATGATCGTTATCATAGGAATTCGTTTTTATTGTGTTTTACGAAGTACTGGCCCATGATGGATTGGCAAACAAAAGAAAACAAAGCAAAGCTAGTGCCGCGCCACAGACAGTTTGAGGAGCTCCACAGTTCTATCCAGGCTTGGCAACATAACTACCGAACTTATCTTGGCCTCAGATTTTCCATCTGTAAAATGGGGATAAGAAAAAAGTCTTTTTAACATTATGTTTGAGACAGAGCCTGGCTCTGTTGCCCAGGCTGGAGTGTAGTGGCATGATCTTGGCTCACTGCAACCTCCACCTCCTGAGTTCAAGCGAATCTCGTGCTTCAGCCCCCTGAGTAGCTGGGATTACAGGCGTGCACCCCCATACCCAGTTAATTTTTGTATTTTTAGTAGAGATGAGGTTTCACCATGTTGGCCAGGCTGGTCTTGAGCTCCTGACCTCAAGTGATCCGCCCACCTTGAGCTCCCAAAGTGCTGGGATTATAGGCATGAGCCACCGCGCCCGGCCGGGGGCCCAGTCTGTTGTCAGCTAGTAGCTGGCCTGGTACTACTGGTAGGCTGTGGTATTCCCTACTTAAGCAATTTCACAGAAAGTTTGCATTGGAAGATGTCATGCTGATCACGATGAAACAAGACAAAAATAAGACACTCCGTAATGAATCACACCTGAACACAAAAGTATGAGCAGTGGGCAAACCACAAAAATGGGTAAACACATCCCCTTCTTCTGACTAACACATGCAGTTACTGCTGCCTTACCAATGACAGCTTTACCCCACTCTATTCCTGCTGCCTCCTACATCAAAATTATGGTGATGCCCAGCCACAGAATGAGCACTGCTTTCTGCCAACTAACCAGAATCCTATACCAAGCCCCCCAGCACACTCTTACTGGGACACACCTCCCATTCCCCATGGTGTGTGAGCTCCCTGGTTGCAACAAGTTACTAAACCCATTTCTGTTCAGCTACAGGTATGTTTCTGGTGGCTTCTGGCTGATGAGCATGACAGGAATGTGAATAATAGCTGGCTCTAGGATTCAATGAGTTCATGCATGCAGTGTGCTTAGAACAATGCAGTGTGCCTGGGTTCCGGTAAGGCTTATTTAAATGTTAGCTAGTATTATTGTTATTTGGGACAGGGTCTTGCTGTGTTGCCCAGGCTAGTGTGAAGTGGTGTGGTTAACGCCCACTGCAGCCTCAGCCTCTTGCGGTCAAGGAATCCTCCCATCTTAGCCTCCTGAGTAGGTGGGACTACAGGTGTGAGCCACCATTACCAGCCTGTTAGTATTATTAGTATTATTATTTTTCTTTCTCATAGTGACAGGCACCATATCTTGCCATAGATACCACACTTGCTGGGCACATTGACTCATGCCTGTAACTCCAGCATGTTCAGAGGCCTAGGTGGGGGTATCACCTGAGCCCAGGGGGTTGAGACCAACTTGGACAACACACTGAGACCTAGTCTCTACAAAAATTAAAAAATTAGCCAGGTGTGGTGGTGCAAACCTGTGGTCCCAGCTACTGGGGAGGCTGAGCTGGGAAGATTGCTTGAGCCAGGAGGTTGAGGTTGCAGTGAGTTGTAATTACGCTACTGCACACCAGCCTGCGTGACGCAGTGAGACCCTGTGTCAAAAAAATGAAAGACACACCCCATACTTGTGGGGACACCAAATTTGTGGATTGATTTGGGATAGTGTATTCATCATCTACTGTTGTGTAAAAAATTACCCCAAATGTAGTAACTGAAAACGATAAACACCTGTGATCTCACAGCTTCTGTGGGTCAGGAATCCAGGAGCAGCTTAGCTGGGTGGTTCTGGCTCAGGACCTCTCATCAGGCTGCAGTCGGGCTGTGGGCTGAGCAGCTGTCCATCAGGACTCAACCAGAGGAGACTCTGCTCCCAGGCTCACTCACATGGGGGCTGTTCCTTCCCAAGTGAACCACCATTGGCTGCCTGAATGTCTCCGCAACATGGCAGCTGGTTTCCAAGGGAGAGAAAGCTAGAGCGAGAGCGAGAGAGAGCGAGAGAGCGCGTACAACCATATTCTATTCACGATGCAGACCAGCCCTGGTCTGTGCGTGGTAGGGGATGCCACAAAAGGGGATGAGCACCTGAAGGCGGGAATAACTGGTTTAACTTGCAGGTTGGCTGCCAGAGAGGGCCTCCCTGTTCCTCCAGGCACCCTCCAACTTTGTCCTCTTGGCTTCAACTTTAATTTAGTCCAAGAAGACATCTCCATTCTCTCTGAATGGAGCTTGAGAGACACATAAACAAGAAATGAGTGTGAGTATAGCTGGGGTAGGATGGGACCTACAGGTGTTGGAGAAGGAGAAATCTTGTCCTGTCTGTTGACGTTTGTCAAGGTCTCTGCAGGGACAGGTTCCTGGGAGACTCTGCAGTCAGCTGCAGTTTCAGAGGGGGAAGGGGCACACTCTCTCTCTCTCTCTCTCCGCCCCTCCCTTTCTCTTCCTCTCTCCCTCCCTCTTCCTCTCTCCCTCCCTCCCTGCAGCAAGAGTGTTGAATCCCTCTGACTGACAGTGTCAGATTGTCTTATCAAAACACGGCCCCGGACTGCACTGTGATTGGCTGTGCAGAACCATTGTGGGGCTGGAGAATTCTCCTCCAAGCGAAATGATTATAAGGCATTTTAAGAACAGCAAGCCGAATGCTACGCACAGCTGGCAGTTCTTGTTTATGACAAGTAATAATTGCCTCAGGTGCAACGGAAAGTGGAGGCAGGGGGCGCTCAGCGAGTTTATTTTGAGAGGATGCTCAGTGCACAGGGGTTGGGGTTTGAACAAGGAGAGGTAAGTGGGAGAAACTTGACTCAGGGGGTCTCAGACTGACTTGATCAGGGGCTGAGGGAGCAACTGGGGTGGCCCTGAGTGTCGGTATGTTTCCTTCTGTGTCCCCGGGAACACCTTCTGCCATCTGAGTGGGGAGACGGGGTGACTTGTGGTTGTAGGAAGGCCCAGATGTCCTGAGCAAACTGACCCAAAGAAGCACCTGTCCTGCATTGGAGCCTGGCCCTGTGAGGATGATGTGTGAGTGGCTTTTGTGCTTAGGAGCCCTGGAGCCACTGCACTCTTTGCTAGACACTTGCTACCCAAAGTGTGGTGCCCGGGCTGGCAGCACCAGGACCACCTGGGGGCACGTAAGAAAGGCAGAGGCTCAGGCCCCTCTCCGGACATACAGAATCAGAATCTGCATTTTGACTTTTCGTTTTTGTCTTTAAAAAGTTTTTCTGAGACAGGGTTTCACCCTGTCACCCAGGCTGGAGTGCAGGGTTGCAATCACGTCTCACTGCAACCTTGAACTCCTGGGCTTAAGCAATCCTCCCACCTCAGCCTCCTGGGTAGCTGGGACCACAGGTACACACCAACATGCCCAGCTAATTTTTTTTTTTTTTTTGAAGAGAGAGTCTCACTCTGTCGCCCAGACTGGAGTGCAGTGGTGTGATCTTGGCTCACTGCAACCTCTGCCTCCTGGGTTCAAGTGATTCTCCTGCCTCAGCCTCCTAAGTAGCTGGGACTACAGGCACATGCTACCACGCCTGGCTCATTTTTGTATTTTTAGTAGAGACAGGGTTTCACCATGTTGGCTAGGCTGGTCTTGAACTCCTGACCTTAGGTAATCCACCTGTCTTGGCCTCCCGAAGTGCTGAGATCACAGGCATGAGCCACTGTGCCCCACCTGCCCAGCTAATTTAAAAAAATTTTTTTAGACACGAGGATCTTGCTGTATTGCTCAGTCTGGTCTTGAACTCCTGGCCGTATACGATCCTCCACCTTGGCCTCACAAAATACTGGGATTACAGATGTGAGCCACTGTGCCTGGCCCAGCATCTTCATTTTGACAGGAGGATGCATATGCTTATTAATATGGGAAGTCCCTGTTCTAAAGGCAAGGGGAATGCAGGAGGGATGACCTTCCAGTTCTTTCATCCTAGGTGGAGGCTCTCTATCTTGGTGGCACCTTTGAGCCACCTGGAAACTTAAAAATAAAAATCCCTGTGCTCTGTGTGTCACTCCCAGACCAATGGAGTAAGGATCTTTAGGGCTGGATGCAGCTCCCCAGGGGATTGCAGTGGGCAGCCTGGCTGCACTTCCCCCACAGCCCAGGAGCATGACTGAACGAACCACTGTGTTTCCTGCTCCACGAGAGGATGGGGAGGGCGTCTCTCCTCTCCTTGCAGGAGCAACCCCGTGTCTTGTCCTCCCTCCTTTCCTGAGAGCCTCTCTATTGCTCCTGCTAACGTTCAGTGGGACCCTTCTCTGTCTGATAAGAACCATTGCCCCCAGGAATCTCATTTTTACTTGGCTAACCACGCTTTCTCTGTTCAAAAAGAAAAGGCAGGTATATCATTAGGATTTTTTGGCTTCAAGCAATAAAAACCTATTCTGGGCAAACTTAAAGAAAAAGAGAATTATTTGAAAGAAATGAGATAATAATAATAGCAATAATTTACCTTTTTTTTTTTTTTTTTTTGAGACGGAGTTTCACTCTTGTTGCCCAGGCTGGAGTGCAATGGCGCGATCTCGGCTCACCGCAACCTCCACCTCCTGATTCAAGTGATTCTCCTGCCTCAGCCTCCCAAGTACATGGGATTACAAGCACCCGCCACCACGCCCAGCTAACTTTTTGCATTTTTAGTAGAGACGGGGTTTCACCATGTTGGCCAGGCTGGTCTTGAACTCCTGACCTCAAGTGATCCACCCACCTTAGCTACCCAAAGTGCTGGGATTGCAGGCACGAGCCCAGTGCCTGGCCAATAATTTACTTTTAATTGAGGGCTTACTATGAGCCAGGCATTGTCCTATACCCTTTACATGTCCTTTGTATGTGTGTGTGATAGGGTCTCGCTCTGTTGCCCAGGCTTCAGTGGAGTGGCACAATCTCAACTCACTGCAACCTCTACTTCCTGGGCTCAAGTGATCTTCCCACCTCAGCCCCCTTGGGTAGCTGGGACTGCAGGCACACGCCACCACACTTGGCTAATTTTTGTACATTTTTAGAGATGGAGTTTCACCATGTTGCCGAGGCTGGTCTTGAACTCCTGGCCCCAAGTAATCCGCCCGCCTCAGACTTCCAAACCGTTGGGATTACAGGTGTGAGCCACCACACCTGGCCCCTTTTAGAGGTCTTAAATCTTTCAATTCTCAAACTACTCTAAGCTGGGTATTATCTCCAACTTACCTATATAGAAACGGAGCTCCAGTGGCCTTGTATGATTTGCCCATCATTCTATGCCTGGGGACAGACCCAGGATTTGAAGCCAGTTGCTCTGGTTCCACAGTGTCTATTTATTTATTTTTTTTTGGAGACGGAGGCTTGCTCTGTCACCTAGTCTGGAGTGCAGTGGTACGATCTTGGCTCGCTGCAGCCTCCCCCTCCTGAGTTCAAGTGATTCTCCTGCCTCAGCCTCCCGAGTAGCTGGGACTGCAGGCATGTGCCGCCATGCCTATCTAATTTTTTTGTATTTTTAGTAGAAACAGGGTTTCACCATGCTGGCCACACTGGTCTCTAACTGCTGACGTCAGGTAATCCACCCACCTCAGCCTCCCAAAATGCTGGGATTACAGGTATGAGCCACTGTGTCCAGCCTCTTTATGAGGTTTCTATGTGGTTCTTCACTGAATTCTAGGACACTCCTCCCTGGCCAGCAATGAATCAAGAAGACAGCAGTCCCTACAGCTGAGGTAGGCGTAACACAGGATGTTTGCAAAAGGGCTGAATATTTCAGGAGAAAATAGCCAATTTTGTCTTAAAAAAACAACCAATTTACCAATAAACCACGTGACCTCAGATAAATATTGTTTTCTACCCAGTTCAATTTCCTCATCTCTAAAAGGAGAGAGTGCATCCTTTATTCCCTCCACGCCAGAAACTAATTGAAAAGTGCAGATAGCTACGTGATAACCATCAGAATAAGAGCTTTCTTCTGGTGCACCTGCGTTGGAGAACACCGACGTAAAACTGTGGTAACGGTCTGTGATATGCCATGAAAAAAACGTGCTGTGACAACCAGAGCAGCTCTGAGTGAGACAGGGAGCTGAAGATATAACATTGAAGCTCTGAGCTGAAGGAATAGCTGGAGATGAGTGCATTCCGTCAAGGGATCAGCATATGCAAAGATCCTGTGGCAGGCTGGAGGGAGAGCAGGTGTAAACCGTCTTACATCAACCCTTGTGAACCCTATGAAAGATTGCACATGTTGTCCAAAGATTGAAGGTTTTTAAGCAGGAGCTTAACATCAGCATTTTAGCAGGAGCTTATTCTGGCAGCAGGATGGAGGCCGGATGGAGCTCTCCTTTTAGGAAAGGATTACATGGTAACCCTTCTCTTACCAAGTCCTCTTTCCCTTGTATGGGCTGCTTTTGTTTGTGAGATGGAGAAGAGGAACAACAGAGTGGTGGTAGGTGGGGGCGGCTAGCAGCCTTTTCAGAATGGCAGGGCATTTGAGAGCTGGATGGAGAATGGGTGTAATTAAAAGAAAAAAGGTTGAAAGACCTGGCTTGATTCCTCTTGCCAGGAATGATTATCCTACAGATTCCGGCTTTAATACTGATTTGGTGTAAAAGGTATATTAGTCCCTTGGCTGAGTTCTCTGCCCAGGGGCGGTCCAAGAACGTGAGAAGCAAATACCCTCTCCAGGAGATAACATTCAAGTGGAGTTTTTATGTTATGTCTCGGGTCCCTTGACACGAATTGGCTTTGCCCAGCTGTCAGACAAAAACCCAATGCAACCGTTAATTTGTGGCCGCCTTGGATGATGGGTGAAGGTATTAGTCTGTAGCTTAAAACCTCAACAGCGTGCCCTTCCTCCTCGGAAGTGGTAACTAAACACAGTCAGATGTGACTCTTACCAGGCTGTTTAGTTGTGCTGAGGAAGGTTTCTGAATTAGAGATGATGACTGTGAAATGTTTGTGGGTTGAAAGTCCTGTCTTGGGTATAGAGAAAAGATACAGAGAGAGTAGGAGAATTGTGCTCTAGTTATGAGTCATTCATCCAACAAATGTTTATTGAGCATTGTCCTGGATACTACTGGCTTCCCACCTGGATGCTACTTAGGAGTCTAGGGCAGCTGTCAGGGAATTGTGCTCAGCTGATGGTGCAGAGGGATGCCTGGGAGGTTACACTTTGCATCCTCCCCAAGGGCAGCTCACCACCAGTGGAGAGGCCATCCATAAAGCTGGACCCTCGATACAGGCTGGATAACTCTGTGATGGCTTCATGCCTCAGAGCTCCTTGTGGAGTGGGTCTGAGGATAGGCTTCTGCTGAATCGATACCCTTTCCTTTTCTATCTCGCTTCCCTGACTCCTTTTCTCCTGAGGGTGTCAGAGGTGTTCAAACAAGAGTGACTCCATCTTGAATATGGGCTGGGTGAAATGAAGCTGAGATCTGCTGGGCTGCATTCCCAGGAAGTTTGGTATTCTTAGTCACAGGGTGAGGTTGGGGGTCAGCAGGAAAAGATACAAGTCATAAAGACCCTGCTGATGGCTGGGAGCGGTGGCTCACAGCTGTAATCCCAGCACTTTGAGGCCGAGGTGGGTGGATCACCTGAGGTCAAGAGTTCGGGACTAGTGTGACCAGCATGGCAAAACCCTGTCTCTACTAAAAATACAAAAATTAGCTGGGGGTGGTGGTAGGTACCTGTAATCTCAGCTCCTTGGGAGGCTGAGGCACGAGAATTGCTTGAATGAGGGAGGCTGAGGTTGCAGTGAGCAGAGATCACACCACTGCACTCTAGCTTGGGCGACAGAGTGAGACTCCATCTCAAAAATTAATAAATAAATAATCCTGCTGATAAGATGCAATAAAGAAGCCTGCAGAACCCACCAAAACCAAGATGGTGACAAAAGTGACTTCTGGTCATCCTCACTGCTCATTATATGCTAATTAATAATGCATTAGCTTGCTAAAAGACACTCTCGCCAGTGCCATAACAGTTTACAAATGCCATGGCGACATCCAGAAATTACCCTATGTGGTCTAAGAGGAAGAGGAGCCCTCTGTTCCAGGAATTCCTGGCCTTTTTGCTAGAAAACTCATGAATAATCTATCTCTGGTTTAGCATATGATTAAGAAACAACCATAGAAATAGCCAACTAGCAGCCCTTGGGACTGCTCTGCCTATGGAGTAATCATTATTTTATTCCTTTACTTCTTAAATAAACTTACTTTCACTTTCCTCTGTGGAGTTGCCCTGAATTCTTTCTTGCATGAGATCCAAGAATGCTGTCCTGGGGTCTAGAATGGAACCTGTTTCCGTTAACAAGGGCACTCCCTCAATAAATCAGGGCATAAGTCCCTGTTTCAGGCTTTGCTCTTGGGGAACCTGTGTAAGACTTGCTGTGTATGGGGCACTGTGTCTATACCTTGGAGATAGAGTGTTAAATCCTTCAGGCAAAGTCTCTGCCCCAAGGCAGCTCTTTTTAGGGGGTCTGATTTTCCATACCCTAAGTCACTGGAGCTATGCCAGCCTCCAATTTGTTATCAGTCGAATGGTGCTGACAGTGCTCATCTTTACTTTTTTCCTTCTATTTTTTAGAGGTAGAGTGTTGCACTGTCACCCAGGCTGGAGTGCAGTGGCATGATTCCACCATACTGCAGCCTTGGACTCCTAGGCTCAAGTGATCCTCTGACCTCAGCCTCCCAAGTAGTTAGGACTATAGGTACACTCTACCACACCTGGCTAATTTAAGAAAAAACAAAAACTTTTTTTTTAGACCCAGGGTTTTACTGTGTTGCCTAGGCTGATCTCAAACTCTGGCCTCAAGGGATTCTCCCGCCTCCGCCTCTCAAAGTGTTGGGATTACAGACGTGAGCCAGGGCACCCAACCAATGCTTTTCTTTTCTGAAAAGACCAAGCAACAGCAGCAGCAGGATGGTTTAAGCCTCCTTAGGCATCTGTCAGCTGCCCTTCCCCATCACCGCTTCCAGACGAGAGTCTTGTCTTCTATTTCTAGCTAGGTTGCTGCTGCTATACATAGAAATTCTGGATCCTCCACTTTAGAACCATGAATTGATGGAAAATTGGCTCTCATGCTGCTACCTAGGTATTTGTTGAATGAATGAATGATAATATGATAAACAACAGTGCTGTCATTCAAGCAGCCCAGATACTGAGATAAGCACTTTATTACTTCTTCTTCTTCTTCTTCTTTTTTTTTTTTGGAGAAGGAATTGGAGGCATCGAAGTACCAAGACATACTGAATATGACAGCAATTCAACAACGATGTAAAACACATATACACATGTAAAATGTTAGAAGACGGGACTTTAGGTGGAAGGATTAATTTGCAGTGTGAAGTTTCCTAAGAAAATGGCCTGAAGAAATTTCTTTTGTAATGTTTTTCTGTAACTTGTTTCTTTGTTCAGTTCACATGTGTACAACCCTTTTAACCCATTGTTCAAAGTCACAGGGGTTGTTTTTGAATCTTGAAACGAAACGCTTACAGATGGCTCCCCCAAAGGATAGAAAAAAGGGAACAAGAAACAAGAAAATCACAGCCACCTGCTATTATGAAAGGAGCCCTCATGATAAGGTTTTTAGAACTGTGGATCTGTATTTCTACTACCGCTTGGGGTTTTAATGGAGGCAAAATAATGCCAATAGCTAATTTGTTTGGTTATTAAGCTTTGATAGAACTTCAGTCTAAGGGACATACAGTTACATTAATGTGCGTGCTCCAGAGTCCCTAGTTTTATGATCTGTGGATTATTTATCATTGTTTTGGGATAGGAGTAGTTTGCTTTGGTTTCATGATTTTTTTCTTGCTAGTTCTGGAATCCAAGAGACCTGGGAGAGTCCTTTGTTTTTGTCTTTCCCTATTACATTATTATCAATTTTTCTTTTCTTTTTTTTTTTTTTTCGCATTTGAGACAGGGTCCTGCTCTGTTGCCCAGGCTGGTGTGCAGGTGGCATGATCATAGCTCATTGTAGCCTTGACCTCCTAGGCTCCAGCAATCCTCCTACCTCAGCCTCCCAGGTAGCTGGGACTACAGGTACATACCACCATGCCTTGCTAATTTTTAAATGTTTTTTGTTTTTGCAGAGATGGGGGTCTCCTTATGTTGTTCAGGTTGGTCTCGAACTCCTGGGCTCAAGAGATCCTCCTGCCTTGGCCTCCCAAAGTACTGGAACTACAGGCAAGGGTCAACATGCCAGGCCTGTTATCATTTTTTATTTTATTTTTCTTGGCTCTACCATTTACTGTGTGAATCTGGACAAATTACTCCCTTTTTTCTCTCTTCCCCTTCCCTTCCCTTTCTTCTCCTTCCCCCCCTTTCCCTCTCCTTCCCCTCCCTTCCTTTCTCCTCCCCTTCTTTCCCTTCCATTTCCTTCCCCTCCCTTCCCCTCTGCTTCCTTTGTGCCTGCTTGCCTCCCTGCCTACCTTTCTTTCTCTCTTTCTTTTTAATAGCAATGGGGTCTCACCTTGCTGCCCAGGCTTACCTCAAACTCCTGGGTTTAAGGGATTCTCCTGCCTCAGCCTCCTAAGTAGCTGGGACTGCAGGTGCATGCTGCCCTGTGTCTAGCTAATGTATTTGTTTTTGATTATGGCATAACAAAGCACCCAAAAACTTAGTAGCTTAAAACAACATGCAGTTTCTAGGGGTCAGGCATCCAGGCACAGCTTGACTGGGTCCTCTACTCAGAGTCTCTTGCAGGCTGCCATCAGGTGCCCAAAAGACTGTAGTTATTTCAAGATTCAATTTGGGGAGGCTCCACATCTAGGCTCACGTGGTTGTTGGCAGGATTGAGTTCCTTGAGAACTGTTGGGCTGAGGGCCTCTGTTCATAGCTGGCTGCTGGCCAGAGCTGCCCTCAGTTTCTTGCTAGATGGTTCTCCCTGACAACAGGGAAGCTTGTTCCATCAAAGCAAGCATACGAGAAGATATCTATATACCTATATCTATATCTATCTATATATCTATATCTATGTAGAGAAAGAAGACAGAACTCACAGTTTTTTTTTTTTTAATGGTTATGGACAGAATCGCAGCCCTCTTCCCCATCTCCCAAATCCACATGTTGAAGTTCTAACTCCCAACGTGACTGTATTTGGAGATAGGGCCCTTTCGGAGATACTTAAGCCAGATTGTAAGGGTGGGGCCCTAATCTGACAGGACCTGTGTCCTTACAAGAAGAGGAAGAAACATGATGGAAAAGACCATGTGAGAACATAGTGAGAAGGTGGCCGTCTGCAAGCCAGGAAGAGAGCCCTCACCAGAAACCAACCTGTCCTACCAACCCTGCTGTCTGACCTTGATCTTGGACTTCCGCCGTCCAGAACTGTGAGAAAATAAAAGTGCCTGTTGTTTAATCTCCCAGTCTGTGGTATTGTGTTATGGTAGCCATCTGATCTTGGAAGTGACATCCCACCACTTTTGCCAGTTTTATTTCTTAGAAGCAAGTCACAAGGTTCTAGAGTGTGATTCCACAAGGCCATAAATATGAGAAGATGAGATGATTGGGAACCACTAAGAGACTGCCTGTCACAGGCACCGCTGTCTCTTTCCAAGATGGCTAAAAATATAATATTGAACATTTATCTAGCATTTGCATTTTATATATACTAAACATGGACGACTCATTAATTCTCCCAACAAATTTGTGTGTGGGGTACTATAATTATTCCAGTTTTACAGATGGGGAGACTGAGTCTCAGAAAAGGTCAAGTAATGTGCCTGGGGTCACATAACAAGTAAAGGACAGGACTGCTATCTAAACATAAGTAACTCGCTCAGAGGTCTCACTCTCCCACTCATATTTCCTCCAATCGGCTACCAGCATAATAAATAGCCAGAACGTTTGCTCTGTCACCCAGGCTGGAGTGCAGTGGCACGACCTCAGCTCACTGCAGCCTCCACCTTCCAGGTTCGAACTACTCTCAAGCCTCAGCCTCCTGAATACCTGGGATTACAGGTGTCCGCCACCATGCCCAGCTAATTTTTATATGTTTAGTGGAGACGGGGTGTCACCATGTTGGCCAGGCTGGTCTCGAACTCCTGGCCTCAAGTGAGCCACTCACCTTGGCCTCCCAAAGTTCTGGCATTAAGGCATGAACCACTGAGCCCAGCTCAGAGCATTCATTTAAATCAGACGTGCCATCTCATTTAAAACCTGCCAATCCCATTCCACTTTAAATAAGTTCCAAATCCCTTTACTATGATGTCATGGGCTGAATTGTGTATCCCCCAGCCAAACCCCCTCCAAATTCCAAGTCCCAACCCTCATTGTTTCCTTCCAAATGCTACCTTCTGTGGAGATAGGGCCTCTATGGAGGTAATTATGTTACAATGATTTCGTTTGACTGGGCCTTGTGTGGCAGCTCAAGGAAGCAGATGCCTGCCCACTGCTCCTGGCTCACCTGAGCCCTGGCAGCCTCCTTTCACTTTTTTGCACACACTTTCCCATCTCGGGGCCTTTGTATGTGTTTTTTTCTGCCTAGACCATATTTTTTTCTTGTTTTGAGACCGTGTCTTCCTCTGTCACTCACGCCGGAGCGCAGTGATGCAATTATAGCTCACTGCAGCCTTAGCCTCCCTGGACGCAAGCAACCCTCCCACCTCAGCCTCCTGAGTAGCTAGACTACAGGCATGTGCCACCACTCCCAGCTTTTTTTTTTTTTTTTGGTAGAGACAGGGTCTTGTTGTGTTGCCCAGGCTGGTCTCAAATTCTGGGCTCAGGCAATCCTCCTGCCTTGGTTTCCCAATGTGGTGGGATACCTGTGTGAGCCACCCCACCAAGCCTTTAGAACAGTCTTACTTCCCTTCCTCAATGCTCACTCCCTCTTACTCCTCCACACTCAGCTTCATTTCACCTCTTTAGTGAAGCCTTTAATTCCTTTCTTATCCAAAGAGGCCCGCCTGTTGTTCTGCACCCCAGCACGCTACATTTTCTTCATTGCACTTACCACAATGTATAATTAGACGTTTATTTGTTTATTAGTTGCTTTTCTTTCCCCCTAGAGTGTAGACTCTCAAGGACAGGAATTGCATCTGTGTTATTTGCCAGAGCGTCTCCAGCATACAACACAGTTCATGGAACCCAGTGCGTGCTCAGTGATGATCAGTTGAACAACTAGTCATTCTCAACCCTGGCTGCACGTGATGCTGAGTCAGCTCTATGCAACTAGATTAAGGACAAGTGGTTGAGAAAACCGTTTTCTTTTCAGTCTGTGAAGGTTTGTTACATTTATGGAAAACTTGAACTTCACCATGGTCTTAGAGGAAGTATGAAATTGAGCTTTTAGTTGTTTTTTTTTTTTTTCTCTCAGCTATTCAACTGTTATGGGTCTATAATTGTGCAGCTCAGAGCAACAGAGAAGAACTTTGGCGTTGGAAAAGAATTGGAGCAACTTCAAGCAGGATCTACGTGTGGCACCTGGGTCCATCTCACTGTGTTCTGTCCCTTCGATAGTGTTGGGGTCACTCTGCTCTAGAGCAAGATACAGAAATGGCCCTCTCTACTTTCCTTATGTGTGTATGTGTGGAGGGAAGGGTTAGTGGATGTCTCTGGTTACTGGAATCTGTTTACGTTGTGCTGCCCTCTAGGACCAAGGACTTTCGTTTTCAACCTCTTTGGTCAAGGGAGAGAGAGCAGCCTTGAGTCCATCAGAGCAGGCCCCTGACAAGCAGAAGTGGACAGTGTTGATGCCTTCCAGCCAGAGACCTCCAGGAACACACCCATATTGAACAAGTTGTGTTTCATGTTCATTGCAGCAAGGGAGGACACACACATGGGGAACCATGGAACATGTTAGAAAGGACTTACTATACGATTTGGACTTCGGTTGTGTGATTTTGGGGAGAGTCCAAGCAAGCTGGGATGTGAACGGGCTTGGGTGAAGCCTGCAAGAGAGGCAGTTTTACTATTGAACATCTCAATACATTTTATCTACTAGGAAGGGAGGGAAAGCAGACTAGAGCGAGGCTAAAACTATGACTGATGAACAGCGCCAGTCACTCGCATTTACCAGGAGAGGGTCATGTGTGGTATTTTGTGGCTTGGACAATCTTCATGTTTTGTCTGTGTTCACAGGTCATTAGGGAGTCTACTTTCTGTCCCAAGTCATCATGACTACAGAGTGGCTTTTTCTAACATGGATGCTCTGTGAAATTTTTTATGTTTAGGAAAGCAGCAAGATTTACCTGTCAGTGCCAGGCCAGTTCCCAGCTGTCAGGGGCTGCTTTCTTCTTTATCACTAGCTTTGGATTTGCTCCTTTCGGTGTCATTCCTCATGTAAAGTAAGGTAGCCCAGCGTGTTCACACAGCTGAGAGCATTACCTTAGCCTCCTATTTTTTTTTGCAGGGAGAATCACAGCACCGTGGTGTGGTAAGTGGTAGTAGAGTATAGTGGTTAAGAACAAGTGCTCTTGAGGTCGGGTGTGGTGGCTCACACCTGTAAATCCAACACTTTGCTTGAGTCCAGGGGTTTGAGACCAGCCTGGGCAACATAGCAAGCCCCTGTCTCTTAAAAAAGAAAAAAAGAACAAGTGCTGTTTATTCAGAAAATCTTTTTGGTTGTGTGATCTTGAACAAGTTCACTTGGCCTCCCTAGTCTTGACTGCCTTATCTATAAAAAGGGGATAATAGTAGAATACTTAAGATTATGATGCACCAATGAAATAATGCATGAGGCCAGGTGTGGTGGCTCATGCCTGTAATCCCAGCTCTTTGGGAGTTGGAGGTGGGTGGATCATGAGGTCAGAGTTCGAGACCAGCCTGACCAACATGGTGAAACCCCATCTCTACTAAAAATATAAAAATTAGCCAGGCGTGGTGGCACATGCCTGTAATTCCATCTACTTTGGAGGCTGAGGCAGGAGAATCACTTGAACCCAGGAGGTGGAGGTTGCAGTGAGTTAAGATCGTGCCACTGCACTCCAGCTTGGTGACAGAGTGAGAGTCTGTCTCGAAAGAAAGAAAGAAAAAGAAAGAAAGGAAGGAAGGAAGGAAGGAAGGAAGGAAGGAAGGAAGGAAGGAGGGAAGGAGGGAAGGAGGGAAGGAGGGAAGGAGGGAGGGAAGGAAGGAAAGAAGGAAAGAAGGAAATAAAGGAAGGAAGGAAAGAAGGAAAGAAAGGAAGGAAGGAAGGAAAGAAAGAAGGAAAGAAAGGAAGGAAGGAAGGAAAGAAAAGGAAAGAAAGGAAGGAAGGAAAGAAAGAAAGAAAAGGAAGGAAGGAAAGAAAGAAGGAAAGAAAGAAAAGAAAGAAAGAAAGAAAAGAAAAGAAAGAAAGAAAGAATACATGAAAAAGCTTTTAGCCTGGCCTCTGGCCTGCAGTTAGTTAGTATATCCTATTCACCAGCTGCATTTTATGGCTGTGTAATATTCCATGGTATATATGTACCACATTTTCTTTATCCACTCTGTCACTGATGACTCAATAGAGCTGTATGTTTCTCTGGCTACTTTCTCAGAGTTTGCTTTATACCTGCGATGAAAAAACAGTGGACCATATGACCTTGGAACCTTGATTCCCTGAAGCAAGTCTTCTCCTGGAATTTTGAAATTGGACACCAATATTTGTCATTCAGGGTTGGATGTGTAGACAGGGAAGTGATGTCAAGCCTTCTTGAGTAACTGCTCTCTGCTCTCTTGACTTAGAACTTTGAGGTTAAAAAAACGTTATGGGAAACCATATTTATTTGAATGTTTGTTGGAGAGAAAAGCAGAAAAGCAGGGAAAGGTGACCTTTTTAAATTTTTATTATTTAAATAATTTTTATTTTAGGTTTGAGGGTACGTGTGAAGGTTTGTTACATAAAGATGTGTCTCAGAGTTTTGTTGTACATATCATTACGTCACCTCAGTCCCCAATAGTCATCTTTTCTGCTCCTCTTCCTCCTCCCACCCTCCCTGCTCAAGTAGACACCAGTTATTTCCTACTTTCTGTTCATGAGTTCTTATCATTTAGCTCTCACTTATAAGTGAGAACATGGGGTATTTGTTTTTCTGTTCCTCTGTTAGTTTGCTGAGAATAATAGCCTCTAGCTCCATCTGTGTTCCCACAAAAGACATGATCTTGATTTTTTATGGCTGGGTAATATTCCACGGCATATATACACCACATTTTCTTTATCCAGTCTGTCACTGATAGGCATTTAAGTTGATTCCATGTCTTAGCAATTGTGAACCGTGCTGCAATGAACATTCACGTGCATGTGTCTTTATGGTAGAATGCTTTATATTCCTCTGGGTATGTACCCAGTAATAGTGCTGGGTTAAATGGTAGTTCTGCTTTTAGCTCAGAAAGGGAATCTTCAAAGAGAGGAGAATAAAGTGGGGTGAGAGAGAGAAGGAGGAGGAGTGAAGAGAGAAGAGAGAGGAAGAGAAGGTTCTCTGGAGCTCGAAGTGTTCTCTCTGGTCTGCCCTGAGTTAGTAGCGGAGTAAGGATAAAGAAAACAAATGTTACCAGTTCTCTATGGCCCATCACACAGGGGTGAATCAAATTAGCAAAGCATGAGTAGAATTTCACACCACTATGCCGGGGTTGTTTTGACTGTTGAATATCTCCACTTTCTTTTCTTTTCCTTTCCTTTTTTTTTTTTTTTTTTTTTTTTTTAGATGGAGCCTTGCTCTATTGCCAGGCTGGAGTGCAATGGCTTGATCTAGGCTCACTGCAACCTCCGCCTCCCGGGTTCAACTGATTCTCCTGCCTCAGCCTCCTGAGTAGCTGGGAATACAGGCACATGCCACCATGTGCAGCTAATTTTTGTATTTTTTAGTAGAGACAGGATTTCACCATGTTGGCCAGGATGGTCTTGATCTCTTGATCTCTTGATTTGCTTGCTTCAGCCTCCCAAAGTGCTGGGATTACAGGCGCGAGCCACCGCGCCTGGCTCTTTTCCTTTTTGAGACAGAGTTTCACTCTTGTTGCCCAGGCTGGAGTGCAGTGATGCAATCTTGGCTCACTGCAACCTCCGCCTCCCAGGTTCAAGCGACTCTCCTGCCTCAGCCTCCTGAGTAGCTGGGACTACAGGTGCCTGCCACTACGCCTGGCTAATTTTTATATTTTTAGTAGAGAAAGGGTTTCTCCATGTTGGTCAGGCTGGTCTCGAACTCCTGACCCCAGGTGATCCACCCGCCTCGTCCTCCCAAAATGTTGGGATTACAGGCATGAGTCACCGTTCCAGGAAAGCATCTCCATTTTCTTAGGGAGTTTCCACCCTTTCTACTTTCTTTTACCCACATCAGTCCTAAGAATTTCCAATCCCAGCATCCTGTCTTCTCCCTCACTCCCACAGCAGGACTTGGCAAATGACCAGGCCAGTCAGAATTCGCTAATATCCTGGCCATGTGGATTGGTCCAGCTGTGGGCACGTGACCTTAATTGAGCCAACCACCTACTCAGGTTCGTTTTTTCTTTAATACAGAACTATGAGAGACAGCATCTTAGTTTTTGAAATAATGGGGCTGAAAGAAGTGAGTCGGGGACTGCCAGGGGCTGTCTCATGTACCATGAAGAGAAATCTTGTCTATAGGGAGAACGAGCCAAAAGATGGGAAGTCATTGAAAGGGAGAGGGAGAGGGCCATTGAAAGGGGGAAGAGAAAGAGAGAGACACAATACAATGTTGAGCTTTAGATCAGCTCTATCTGGACTTAGAAGAGCCAGTAACTTCTGAGTTTTGAGTTGGTTTTTTGCTAGTTGCAGCCAAGTGGCCCCCGTAATAGCTCCCCATTTCTTTTTCTTTCTTTCTTTCTTTTTTTTTTTTAGAAGCACAGTGAGTGGAGTTTATTTTTCTAATTTGTAGAAAACTGACATTTAGATTTCAAAACTTATATTACAAAATTACCAGCAGCAGTCTTAAGTATTTCAACAATGCTGACAGATTCCACTTTGCTAACACAAACAAGGCCATTATCCCATGTTCGAAAAGCAGAACTTGTTCCAAGAGGGACTATTGCTGTACTTCTGCCCCACTGCCCAGGACCCGTTTGTGACCGTGTCTTCTTCCATCTCTTCTCCACCATCATCAGTGGGCCCCGATCTGTGTTCTCTGCCAGGAATCTGACCAGACTGCAGCAACCCCTTCAGCCTCTCCACTTCAGCCAGAGTTAGCATTTGCTATAGCGTTCCTGATTGCTTCTACATCCCCTGGAGAGGGCCCACCTTTCTTTTTGTCAGTTGGCAAACCAGCACCTGGATTAAAAGTTTTGCTTCTCCTGGCAATATCCTTTGCAAGCTGTGGACCCCGTTTGCCCTTGAACATTTTTTCTGCTTCCTGGTGCTCTTTTAGCTTCACTTTCTGGAAATCCAGTACTCTGACTTGTGGAACTTTATAAATCACATACAATCTATAATGCTTCTTATTGGTTACCGGATTTCTTGGAATACTTAGATAAGTCAGCAATTTAAGAGATGCCAGAGGGTCCAGATCACGCAGTTCCACGAGACTATTATTGGTGAGAATGAGTTCTGTCAGACAAGGCAGAGCCTGATCCAATCCCTTACCTATACGGCATATTCTGTTGTTGTTCACTAACAATGTTTTTAGTCTTCTCAACAAAGGGAAACCATCCAGTTTCCTGATCTCATTGTCAGAAAAATCAGTAGCATCAAACTGGTCTAACGTAGCACCCAGATTTTCGATGACGGGACTTTTATACCCCTGGAGGTCCAGCTCCCGGTCGCGCACCATGTTGGGGTATTGGGCCGCCTGGTCAATCAGCTCTGCCGTCAGCTTGACCATTCTGCCGCCCCCGGCTTCCCAGCGCAGCCGAAAGAGCTCCCCATTTCTTTAGATGAAAATCCCAAGCCCTCACATTAGCGTGCCAGGACACACATGCCCTAGCCTCACCTCCTGCCCCTCTTGCGATGGCTTACTCTGCTTCAGCCACTCTTGCCTCCTTGCCTGTTCGTCAAACGTGCCTGGCCTTACTTCATACGGATTAAATCAGACTTTGTGGGTGGGATCAGGACATTAGTATTTTATTTGTTTTTAATTTAATTTAATTTTTTGAGACAGGGTCACACTGTTGCCCAGGCTGGATGAAGTGCAGTGGCGCAATCATGGCTGGCTGCAGCCTTGACCTCCCAGGCTCAAGTGATCCATCTAACACTTACTATTAGCTGGGTCCTCAGCTAGCCAGTTAGCCAAGACCTATGCCTGTGACCTCCCAAGGCGTTCATTTCACATGGAGTAGTTGGACTTCCTCACTACATGGTGGCTGGCGTGCAAGAGTGAGTGGCTCAAGAAAGCAAGGAGGAAGTGCATGTGATTTTTATGCTCTAGCTCTGGAAGTCAAATAGCATCTTTTCTGCTGTGATCTTAATGGGGGAGGGATCACAGAGTTCATCACTCAACATGAGACATACAGGGTTACAACCATCTGTCCTCAGCCTCCCAACTAGCTGGGACTACAGGCATGTGCCACCATGCCTGGCTAATTTTTTGTATATTTTTGGAGAGACAGGGTCTCACTGTGTTGCCCAGCCTGGTCTTGAATTCCTGGGCTCGAATGATCCACCTGCCTTAGCCTCCCAAAGTGCTGGGATGGCAGATATGAGCCACTTTGCCCGGTCAGTGACATTGGTATTTTAAAAAAGGTACTCAGTGATTTCAATGTGTAGCTAGAGCTGAGAATCACTCCTTCAGAATAATAAAGAAGGTCAATGGCTGTTAGGGCAACTACCCTAAAGAACTAAGTTAAAGCCTATGTGTAAGTTTGTCTCTTGTCAACATAGGGTCTAGTTTCCTTCTAATTTTGATTGTAAAATAGGAAAACACTTTCCTGTACTATAAAAAAGTTTAAGAGTCCCTAGGACTGATTTATTATGACCTTGAGATTTAAAAACATTTATTATTGGAAACCGTATGAATTTGTTTGAATGTTTATTGTAGAAAAGTCCATTTGTCCTTTTAACGTCATAAACTAAATTCGTTACAGGAGGCTGATTTTGTGTTCCAAGCTTGTGATCATTAACTGTTTCCCAGTTGTACCAGCTACGGTATTGAGCCTTTTCTTATTTGATATTCAAATAAATTCTCCTTTACCAAAATGCTATTTTGCAAATAAGTAAGTGACTCGAATGGTTTAACTTTAAAATGCAATGCCAAATCTTGATTTTCCACAAATGAATAATTTGAGAGAAACTTCTCTATTCACTGCATATGTGCCAGAAAGAATATCAACCATGGCTTTTGATAGATTTTAAATTACTGGTTCAAGTTTCTTATGTGGCCAAATTGTTCTTAGTGACCTGGGCGTCTGTAAAATGTCTCTGATTCCTTTCATAAAATGCTTACTTTGGCTTATGCTGCTTGAGTGAGTTTCTGTTACCGTCTTTGATAAAGGCAATCATTACTCCTGACAGCAGCCTTGCAAAGTGAGTCTTATTCCCATTTCACAGATCAGATGGATAATCTGAGCTCTTGGGGGATTGAGAAACTTGCCCAAGTCCACACAATTAGACACTGGCAGTCCCTGGACAGCAACCGAAATCTACTTGACCGCAAAGCTGATGCATTTCCATTCTCACAGAAGGTCCTAATACGGCACGTTGCTTTTTTTTCTTTTTCTTTCTTTTTTTTTTTTTTAATATTGGGATATAATTCATGTCTTATAAAACTCACCATTTACAAGTGTATAATTTAGTTGTTGTAGTGTATTCTCAAGATTTTTCAACTATCACCACTGTGTAGTCCTGGCATATTTTCATCACGCCCCAACCCCAGACCTTCCACCATTAAGCGGCCACTCCTTCACTCCTGTCCCCCAGCCTCTGGCAAGCACTGATTTACTTTCTGTCGCCATGAATTTGCCCATTCCGGGTATTTCACATACATAGAGTCATACAATATGTGGCCTTTTGTGTCTGGGTTCCTTCACAAAACACAATGTTTTCTGATTTCTACAACATTTCTGTTGTAGAATGTGTCAGGACTTCATATCCTTTTATGGCTGAATAACATTCCATCGTATGGATAGACCACATTTTGCTTATTGGTCTGCTGATGGACATTTGGATTATTTTCACCTTTTGGCTACTATAAGATACATTATTTTTTTGATAACATTGTTATAGAAATCTTGTTTTCCAAATTAGCCAGATGGGCAGGTCCTGTTTCACACACTTTTTTTGTATTAAAAATATATGAGGGCTCTTCCAGCTGCTATTACAGGGTAACAAATTATACCAATATTTAGTGCCATAAACCACAATTTTATTACACTCACAGATCCCGTAGGCCACAAATCAGCCCAGAGGGGGTGGCTTGTTCTGTTTCATGATGTCCAGGGACTCAGCTGGGAAAACTCAAACGTTGAGGGTGACTTCATGGCTGGGGACTAAAGGCATCTAGAGATATCATCTGTCACATGCCTGTATTTCATACTCACTGTTATGGGGGACCTCAGCTAGCCAGTTAGCCAAAACGTCTGCATGTGGCCTCCCCAGGTGGTCTCTTCAGAGAGGTTAGTTGGACTTCCGCACAACATGGTAGCTGGTGGCCAATAATGAGTGGCTCAAGAAAGCAAGGAGGAAGTGCATGCGATTTTTATGCTCTAGCCCCTGGAAGTCAAATAGCATCTTTTCTGCTGTAATCTTAATGACTGAAGCAGTTTCTAAGGTTAAAAGGGGAGGGATCATAGACTTTATCACTCAACATGACAAATAAAAGTTCACATTATGAGAACATGTGGTATGGGAGATATCATTATGGCCACCTTTGGAAAACAACCATCTGCCAACAAGGACCTTGCAGTGGGCCTGTGACAGGTATCCAGTAAACCCTTATTTAATTAAATAAATTCATGCTCATCAACAAATTACATAGGCCTACCTGCTTGGTTAGGATTATTCATTAATCCATCTCCTCCTTCAGAAGTGACCCCTTCCTGGGCATTATTCTAATGCTTTTATTTCTTTATTTTTATTTTTTTTTGAGACGGAGTTTCACTCTTGTTACCCAGGCTGGAGTGCAATGGCGCAATCTCGGCTCACCGCAACCTCCGCCTCCTGGGTTCAGGCAATTCTCCTGCCTCAGCCTCCTGAGTAGCTGGGATTACAGGCACGCACCACCATGCCCAGCTAATGTTTTGTATTTTTAGTAGAGACGGGGTTTCACCATGTTGACCAGGATGGTCCTGATCTGTTGACCTCGTGATCCACCCGCCTCGGCCTCCCAAAGTGCTGGGATTACAGGCTTGAGCCACCGCGCACGGCCATGCTTTTATTTCTTAACTGCATTTTCCTAGCTTGGGCAAATTACTTCTCAAAGCCTCAGTTGTCTTACCTATAAACTGGGCAAACACATTTGTTCCCACTCTACAAAATTATTTTGGGAATTCAGTGGGCTAAGGTATAAATAGTGCTTACTTTAGAGCCTGTCTGGAGGTAAAGATTCAATAAATAATAACAATTATTATTGCTATTGCGATTACTGGAATGGAATCCCCATTCTCTTATACTTTTCAGCATCCTGTCCAAACTTTTAGGATGAGGAACAAAGTATATGTGAGAAAAAAAATGGCAAAAATGAATGCCCCTGCTTCTCCGATTTCCCATTCCCTTCCATTTCTCTTATTAACAAAAGTAAGGAAATCCCATCCTATGGATAACTTCCCATTGACTAGCAGAGAGCTCAGACGTGCCGTGGTAGATATGGATACTGTTGTTATTTTTGTTTTTTGAGATGGATTCTTGCTCTGTCATCCAGACTGGAGTGCAGTGGCGTGATCTTAGCCCACTGCAACCTCTGCCCCCAGGTTCAAGCGATTCTCCTGACTCAGGCTCCCTTGTAGTGGAATATCAGGCACCTGCCACAACGCTCAGCTAATTTTTGTATTTTTAGTAGAGACAGGTTTAATCGTCTTTACTAAAGAGACTAGGCTGGTCTTGAACTCCTAACTTCCAGTGATCTGCCCGCCCCAGCCTCCCAAAGTGCTGGGAATACAGGCGTGAGCCACTGCACCTTGCTAGTGGTGGTTATTGTTGATTTAAAATAATAGAAATAATAAATCTCCAATCTCAGGGAAGTTTCCATAGTCCTGAAGTCGAAACTTCTGATCTTGCTGTGTGCTTGAATTATCCTCAATTAGAGTCCCTGCTGCTGTTGCTTGTTGCTGTAATTATTTCTGTCATCGTTAATTCAATGCAGCCTGTTAACCCACATCAGATAGTGTATTTATCTACAATGAATGTTACCTGCTCCTTTAGATAAGGCAGCTGTCATATTTCAAGTCTGCTGTCTCTTTGTTGAGGTCCGATATTGTCAGTTTGCAAGTGTTTCATATACATTACAGAATCCCCATTAATGGTTGATATAATTAGGCTTTGTGTCCCCACCCAAATCTCATCTTGAATTACATTCCCCATAATCCCCACGTGTCAACGGAGAGACCAGGTGGAGATACTTGAATCATGGGGGCAGTTTCCCCCATGCTGTTGTCGTGCTACTGAGTTCTCACGAGATCTGATGGTTTTATAAGGAGCTCTGCCCTCTTTGCTTAGCATTTCTCCTTCCTGCTGCCTTGTGAGGACGATGTCTTGCTTTCCTCTCACCTTCTCCCATGATTATGAGTTTCCCGAGGCCTTCCCAGCCATGCCGAACTGTGAGTCATTAAATCTCTTTCCTTTATAAATTATATAGCCTCGGACAGTTTTTTTTTTTTTTTTTTTAACAGCAGTACGAAAATGGACTAATATGGTGTTATTTTTATAACTTCCCGAAAACTAGAAGGCTTGCTGGTCTTGTGAGATCCTGAACTGGAGACAGCAGGAAAATGCCCCCTCCTGCTGTTGTGGGCAGTCTCCTCTCTCCTTCCCTCTGTCCTGTCCTTCCCTCTCACCTCTTCTTCCCTTTCTTTTGTCTTCCCTTCGAGGAGCCAAGAACATAGGCTCTGGAAGCGGCCTGCCTGGTTTGAATCATACCTCTGCCTGGGGGTCTTGGGTGGGTTGCTTGGTCTCCCTGAGCCTCCGTTTTTTCATCTGTGAAAGGCTCACTACCCTGTTGTGAGAATTAAATGTGCTAATCTGCATATAACACATAGACCGCTGTCTGGCTCATGCTGGGAGTGTGATAACTGTGGTTATTTCTACCTATTTTCTTCCCTCCCTTCCAAAGGAAGAAAGTCTCTGAGATGCGTGTCTTATGTGGCATATGCTGGACTTGGTGGTTGGGGTTCATTGACAGATTTGTCTGTCCCTCTGGTACCTCCAGTAAGGGAGACAGATATTAAATAATCGTTAATTGATACCAATTGTGATAAATCCCACAGGGTACCATGAATGGTTATAACCTAGCTCCCTTTCCGTGGAGGAGGTGGAGGTGATCAGGGCAGACTTCCTGGAGGAAGTGACATTTGTACAAAAGTCTGAAAGATAAAATACTTCCAGGAGGGGTGTGTGTGTGTGTTGGTAAGTCAATACCAGATCATGTCCAGCAGTGGAAACAGTGTATAGGAAGCTCTGAAGTTGGAAGGATCCTCTGGTAATGTTGGTTTGCTTTTTCTCTTTGAGACAGAGTCTCACTCTGGTTGCCCAGGCTGGAGTGCAGTGGCACAATCTCAGCTTACTGCAACCTCTGCCTCCCAGGTTCAAGTGATTCTCATACCTCAGCCTCCCAAGTAGTTGGCATTACAGGCATGTACCACCATGCTGAGATAATTTTTGTACTCTTAGTAGAGATGGGGTTTTACCATGTTGGCCAGGCTGGTCTTGAACCCCTGACCTCAAGTGATCAGCCCACCTCAGCCTCCCAAAGTGCTGGGATTACCAGAGTGAGCCACCTTACCCGATCCATTAATGTTTTGAATAGGTATTACTTTTAATGGTCCAAGCTTCAAAAAATACAAAAGAAGGTAAACAGTGAAATGTCTTTTTCCATTCACCACCTTCCCCTGACCTTTATCTCTGAAGCAACAAATGAACCTATTTCTTTGATATTCTTCTAGAAATATTCTATGCATACCTAAGCAAAATGTGTGTGTATATGTTATATATATATATATATAAATATATATATAAATATATATAAAAATATATATATAAATATATATATAATGAGGAAGATGACGTGTATATATACATATAATATCGCAAATAACAGAAATAGCAAAAAAGTTGGTATTTTTCATATAAAGAAATAAAGGGAGATGATGCGTGTGTCTATTTTATATATATGCTTTTTCACCTTTCTCTTAAATATATATCTCGGAGATCTTTCCTTATAAGTACATAGTTAACTTACTCTCTTTTCTGCAGTTGCAGAGTACTTCATGTAGTACCCTATAATTTGTTTAAGTGGTCTTCTACTGGTGGGTGTTTGGGTTATTTCTACTCTCCGGCTATTATAAAAGAAACTGTAATCAATAATCTGATACCAGTGCAATTTGCTCATGTGCAAATATGTCTGCGGAATAGATTTCTAAAAGTGTCATAGTCGGGTCAAATGCTATACTCTTCTCCATAGAGGTTGTAACACATTCACCCTCATCCCTCAGGGAATGTTTGAGCTCTCATAGTTGCATCGACCACTGTGGGTTATTGAGTGCTCTTTAATTTTGCAAACTGATAGGTGAAAATTGATATCTCAGCATAGTTTTAATTTGCTTTTCTCTTACTCTGAATGGTACAGAGCATGTTTTCATTTGCTCAAAAATCACTTGTATTTCTTTTCTTACAAACTGTTCTTATCTTTTGTCTATTTTTTCTATTAGTCTGCTCTTTTGCTTATTGATTGTATACATTAGGGGAATTAGCCATTTTTCATGCCATGCTTCACAAAAATTATTTCCTGGTTATACATTTGTATTTTGACTTTGCTTAGGGTGGTTTTGGTTCTGCAGCTCTGTTTTTTAAAAAACTTTTATGTAATCAAATTTTTTTTTTTTTTGGCTCCTGGATTTGTGACATCTGAGAAAAACCTTTCTCATTTCAAGATCATAAGATAATTCTATTCTTTAAAGAAATACTTTCAGAGAAGGTGATTCCAGATGTGACTTTTCCTGTGTTTGCCAGCCATCATGGTAAAATACCCTCCTTGTATCCACATTAAACCCTGATGCTATAGTGTTGTTTTTTTTTTTCACTTTATCAGCAAATATTTCCCCAGCACCTACTATGTGTCAGTGTAGAACTGAACAGCACAGAAGCTACAAAGACGAATAAGAAGCCAGTAAAAGTAGTTCAAATTCTACCACCCAAAAGCCACCATCATAAACACTTGGTATTTATCATGAATAGTTTTTTTAAATCTCCGTAAACGTATTTTTAACATAAAAATAAGATTTTTGTACACGTAATTTTTCTGACCTGATTTCAAAATATATCCAGGACTTCTTTGTCACTAACTCTACATGTAAATTTTAAATTTAACATTTAACAACTAGGCAATGACATGCATAGAGTAGGGTTTGTGAAATGACTCCTTACGGATGGACAGTGAGGCCATCTTCCCTTTTTCATCATTCTAAACAATGCTACCAAGAACATCTTTACACCTCTATCTTTGCCTTCTTGTCTTAGAATTTTTGGGTCACATTGTTAAACTGTTTTTAGAAGGATTGTACTGATTTATATTCCCAACCACAATGTAAGATATGCCAGAAAGTGGGTGGGAGGTCGGGAGTGGGAGGAGAACGGGCAGATTGAGGAACCAGGGAAATGCTGTTGGTGATAAAGGAAGGCAGTCTCGCTGTCCATCCATAGGGAGTCATTCAGCAAATCAGTGCATAGTCACGAAATATTAAACGTTAAATCTACATTTACAGTTAGTGACAGAGAAAGAAGTCTTGGATATATTTTGAAATCAGGTCATAAAAATTATGTATGCAATAATCTTATTTTTTTCTTAAAAATATATGTTTACAGAGTTTAAAAAAATCATTCGTGATAAATACCAAGTGTTTATGGTGGCTGTTTCTGGGTGGTCGAATTTGAACTGTTTTTTTGTTTTTTGTTTTTTTAATAGGCTTCTGGGTTTTTTGTTTTGTTTTGTTTTGAGACAGAGTCTTGCTGTCACCTAGGCTGGAGTGCAGTGGCGTGATCTCGGTTCACTGCAACTTCTGCCTCCTGGGTTTAAGTGATTCTCCTGCCTTAGCCTCCTGAGTAGCTGGGATTACAGGTGTCTGCCTCTACGCCTGGCTAATTTTTGTATTTTTAGTAGAGATGGGGTTTCACCGTGTTGGCCAGGCTTGTCTTGAACTCCTGACCTCAGGTGATCCACCAACCTTGGCCTCCCAAAGTGCTGGGATTACAGGTGAGAGCTGCTGCCCTTGGCCTTTTACTGGTTTCCTTATTCGTCTTTGCAGTTTTGGGCTGTTCAGTTCTACACTGACATATAGTAAGTGCTTGGGAAATATTTGCTGATAAAAGCTATTTTGGGAATTAAAAGAATGTATTTCATGGGGCAGTCAACTATAGCTCCAGGGCCAAATCTGGTCTCCGCCTATTTTTGTAAATAAAGTTTTATTGGAATAGCCTCATACATCCATTCATTTACATACTATCAATGGCTGCTTTTGCCCTTCAAGGGAAGAGTTAAGTGATGGCAACAGAGACCACGTGGTCAACAGAGCCTAAAACATTTATTAACTGATGCTTTACAGAAAACGCTTGCTGCCTCCTGGTTTATTTCATTAGAGAAGTTATATTATATCTCTTGGGTGTCTCCATTCACTTTACCACTCGTGTTAAAATGGGAATGATGACAGCATCCTGGAAGTGTCATATATGTAAGGCATACAGCCCAGTGTTTGTCTTTTGGAGCATGTAAAATCAACATTAATTCCCTTTCCCCTTTCTAGAGACTTTTGCCCCCAGGAAAAAGAAACAGTAAATGGGCAGGTAAGAGGCACTGAGTTGGTGATAGCTCTTCTCTGCTTTTACTTCCTGTTTTCTGTCCCAAAGTTTGAGGAGTTCATTTTTTCCCCTGCTGAGTAACTTTCAAACACCTAAAGCCCCAAATTTAGAAGTCACAAGAAACATGTCAACTCTAATAAATGACTGCTTCTTTCTGTTATCAAACTTTTTAGGGAAACAGAAATTCTGTTACTTGGGCTGAGCAATACTCACAAACTTTAAACAACTTTTAAAAAATTTTAGAGAGTGTTTTGGATTGATGGTATCAAGGAATAGGGGTCTGCAGTTGTGACGCACGTTAAAAAGTGGCATTGAATTCGAGTATGTGGGAAATCTACTAGTACCAGAGCATGCAGGTTTCTCAACTTCTGTACTACTGACATTTTAAGCTGGTTGATTCTTTGTTGTGGGGGCTACAGGAGGTCTAGCAGCATCCCTCGTGTGGTAGACAGCACAATGCCCCTTCTCCTCAAAGATGTTCACATCTCAACTCCTAGAATCTGTGAATATATTATATTAAGATGGCAAAATCCAAACCAAAACAAAGCAAGAGAAAATTCTTGCAGATGTGATTGAAATGCAAGATCTTGAGATGGGGAGATTATTTTGAATTATCCACGTGGGTCTTAGGTAATTGCAAGGGTCCTTATAAGAGAAGATGATGTGACATGATGATAGAAGAAGAGTGGGAAGAGAAGATGTTACACTATTGGCTTTGAAGTTGGAGGAAGGGGCCATGAGCCAAGGAATGCAGGCAGCCTCTACAAGCTGGGAAAGGTGGGGAACAGATTCTCCCCTAGAGTCTCCAGAAGAAATGTAGCCCTGTGGACTCATTTTTTTGTCTTCTGACCTCCAGAGTTGTAGCAATAAATTTGTGTTGCTTAAAACCACTAAATTGACTGGGTGTGGTGGCTCATGCCTGTAATCTCAGCACTTTGGGAGGCTGAGGCAGGAGTGTCACTTGAGCCTAGGAGTTAGAGACTAGCCTGGGCCGCATGTCTAAAAACAAAATTAGCTGGGTATGGTGGCATTCATCTCTAGTCCCAGCAGCTCAGGAGGCTAAGATGGGAGGACGGCTTGAGCCTAGGAAGTCAAGGCTGCAGTGAGCTGTGATGGTGCCACTGCACTACAGCCTGGGTGACAGGGCAAGACCCTGTCTCAATGTAAAAAAATAAAAATGAAACAACTAGATTCATGGCAACTTTTTACAATTGCAGTAAGAAATGATTGTTTCTACCTATCAGATGCTAGTAATACCGAATTCTCCACCCGCTTTTTTTTGAGACGGAATTTCACTCTGTCACCCAGGCTAGAGTGCAGTGTCATGGTCTCAGCTCACGGCAACTTCTGCTTTCTGGGTTCAAGCAATTCTCCTGCCTCAGTCTCCCGAGGAGCTGGGATTACAGGTGCCCGCCAGCACACATGCTAATTTTTGTACTTTTTGTAGGTTTTGCCATGTTGACCAGGCTGGTCTCGACCTCTTGACCTCAAGTGATCCACCTGCCTTGGCCTCCAAAAGTGCTAGGATTACAGGCATGAGCCACCCTTCCCAGCTCACATTCCTAATTTGTGATCACCAAAAATGTCCACAGACATTGTCAGATGTTTCTTGGGGAGAAAAATGGTTCCCAGTTGCGAAGCAATGTATTAGAGATTCCAACAGCAGCTGCAAAAGCTTACCGATGCAAGAAGTTGGTGCCCTGGGTGAGGCTGGTAGGTCTTCAGGTGAGTGTGGTCAGTGGGCTGTGGGGAGCTGGGAGACAGATAACCCATCATGCTCACTGTTGCTCCTCTCTGCTGCCTCGCCCTGTGGGAATTCGTGCCTGGATGCTCGGAGAGTGTGGTTGGGCTGACCGAGAATCCTTATTGAATGTGACAGCTTGCCCCATTGGGCCCCTGCTTTTTAGCCCAAGGATGACAGTCACTCTTTGTGGCAGCTTTTCCCTGTGGGTCAAACTCCTTTGCCTGACTGACCAATTCCGTTCATGTTGGCAGGAAGGACTTCCTTCTGTCTGAGCCACGGTAGCTAAGTGTTGCCTGGCTCCATGCAATAGAAAGTGACTGATTAATGTAAGGAAAATAAATTCTTGATTGTTAGGATAACAGGTGCTCTCACGGAATGAGAGGAATTTACATAGGAAAATACTAATATAGTTTCAGAAGCTTAGCAGCAGATGGAATTCGTGATCTACCTCTCTTAATTGTTTTTTTGTTTTTATTTTTTTAAGAGGCAGGGTTTTACTCTGTCAACCAGACTAGGGTCTAACGGCACTGTCATAGCTGACTGCATCCTTGACCTCCTGGGCTCATGCGATCCTGCCACCACAGTCTCCCGAGTAGCTGAGGCTACGGGCACATGCCACCATGCCTGGCTAATTTTTCATTTTTTTTTTGTAGATACAGGGTCTCGCTATGTTGCCTAGGTTGGTCTTGAACTCTTGGCCTCATGCAGTCCTCCTGCCTTGGCCTCCCTAATTTCAAGGATCAGAGGCATGAGCCACAGCACCCAGCCCCTACCTTTCTTGAGTTCTGTCATTCATGTGTCTCACTTTCCACTCGGATTCTAAGTTTGAAATTCCTAGGGCAGAGAATCCTGTTGCTCGGGCTCCATAGATCAACCTGCTGAGACCATGGGGAGGGACTTGCCCAAGGTCACACAGCCTAAATAGCAGAGTTGGACTGCCTCTGTTGACTTCCAGGCCTATTCCTTTTCCATGATAGAGTCTTTGGGGATATGGAATTGTCTAGTTAGAAAGCTACCCGAGGGCTGATAAAGTAAGAAAGTTCTTCCCAGGCTGCTGAAATGATACAGAAACTGAAAACGGGAGACAAACTGTGGCTGTTTTTTCGTACTAGGTATCAGGCAGCGAAACGTTTTTAGATAGCTAGAAATGACATTTGCTTCATTGACATATTGAAAAATAATTCTGACAGTTTTGGGAGGCATTATCGTGAACCATAGCAGCGGAAGGTGTGAAAAGCGCCTCCTTCATTTTTTAATAGTTTCTAACTTCCACAGAAATTCTCTCAGATCCTTTGCTAATTGCCAAACCTGGTTGAATTTCCAGCTTCTTGTTCCTTTCCTGGTTCCACTTTAGGCTGTGACTGCTCCTTAGTCCTCTGTTCAAACACCACCACGACAACAGGTTTTACTTAGTTTTGATTCAACAGTCAATTCACATTTACTATATAAAAATTCAAAACACAGATATGCCAATGTAGATGACGGGGTGATGGATGCAGCAAACACCCATGGCACGTGTATACCTGTGTAACAAACCTGCACGTTCTGCACATGTACCCCAGAACTTAAAGTATAATAAAAAAAAAGAAAAAAAAGAAAAATTAAAAATCACCTATAAGCTCACCATCTAGAAAAAACTGTATACATTTCCCTGTTCCACATTCTTCCAGATTCTTTTTCTAAACAGTTTATACTTTATGCGAAGTGGGATTATACTTCATCTTCTGTTTCATTGCTGACTTTATTCATTTAGTTATTAAAACTCCTTAAGGCGGGTGGATCACCTGACATCAGGAGTTCGAGACCAGCCTGATCCACATGGAGAAACCCCGTCTATACTAAAAATACAAAATTAGTTGGGTGTGGTGGCGGGTGCCTGTAATCCCTGCTACTCTGGAGGCTGAGGCAGGAGAATCGCTTGAACACAGGAGGCAGAGGTTGCAGTAAGCGGAGATGGTGTCATTGCACTCCAGCCTGGGCAACAAGAGCGAAACTCTGTCTCAAAAAAAAAAAAAAAAAAACCTCCTTAAATATGTGTTGATTACATTGTTTACTTATTTATTTATTTATTTTTTTGAGACAAGATCTTGCTCTGCTGGTCAGGTTGGAGTGTACTGGTGTGATCTTGGCTCACTGAAACCTCTGCCTCCCAGGTTCAAGTGACCCTCCTGCTTCAGCCTCCGGAGTAGCAGGGACCACAGGCATGCACCACCATGCCTGGCTAATTCTTTGTGTTTTTAGTAGAGACAGGGTTTTGGGATGTTGGCCAGGCTGGTCTTGAACTCCTAGGGTCAAGGGATCTGCCTGCCTCGGCCTCCCATGGTGCTGGGATTATAGGCATGAGCCACTGCACCTGGCCAATTACACTTTTTAATAGCTTCAAAGCATTCCATTTCCTGGTTATGCTATGATTGATTGAAGGTATCCATTTTTCATTTGGAGAGAACTTCTTTGTTTCTGTGTTGTTGATGCAGTGATGTTATGTGGCTGGAGAATAAATCAAACCATGACTAATATTTCATAATTTTATGAATTAACTTTATTTCACTTTGGATAGTTGCCCAATTTTTCTTGGTCCTTTCTGATTTTAGAATATTTTGTTATGACATCCCTTTGTGACACTGGGGAGAAAATATGCTTTTTCCCTAGATCAGGGGTATCTAATCTTTTGGCTTTCCTGAGCCACACTGGAAGAAGAAGAATTGTCTTGGGGCCACACATAGAATATGCTAACACTGACAACAGCTGATGAGTTAAGAAAGTTGATGGATTTATATTGGGCCCCATTCAAAGCTGTCCTGGACCATAGGTTGCATAAGCTTGCCCTCGGTTCTTTCTGTGTCTTTGAGCTGCCATTCAGCCTCCTTTGAAAGGTGGATTATCTTATACACACCGATGTATTTTCTGATGCCAACTCTCCCCATTTGACTACCTGTGGAGTAGAAAACAAGTCTGCTTACTCTAATCACATCGTGATGCTTTGTCCAGGGGTCATATTCTGTAACCCACAAAACAGTCCATAAAGAGTTCTGGTTTTGTTCATTCATGTCACAAGATTTTATTGAGCACCTACTATGTGCCAGGCAGTGTGCTAGGCTTCGGAGACTTGTACACATTATCCTGGGGTATCTCAGTAGTCAAGTTCTTACCTGTTTATTCATTTTTCCTGGTAGTCAGGTCCAGTTAGTCTCACTCTAAACCTGGGGCTTGGAACAAACAGACCTTAGACACCACACTAGCTGCATGATATTGGATGACTAGATTACACTCTTTGTGTCGTTTTCTTATTATACTGATAAAGTTAAATGGGCTTAGGGTTAGGATTATAACTCTAGCATATATAGAGGCAACAGCATACAGTGTTGTATGCTGTGTAAAAGACAACGTACAGTAAGTAATTCAATAAGCAATGGCCATCTTTATTATTTATGTTGTTATCATATTCTACAGAAAGGCTTACATATCAAGTACAGGAAAATGTATAACCTAGTCATTTATTTATCCAAGGCAGGTAATGAAGAAGGTGCTTATTCACCCGAAGAGTGAACAGGGTGTTTGGAAGAGGTTATTGGCTGCTTCTCTCAGGCTGATTTAGCTATCATTTCAGAATGGAGCTGGTATGTTTTGAGTGTGAAAGAAGCCTGCTGCTTGTCCATAGTTAGCCTGGTTTTAATGATTATCCGGTGTTAATAACAGCTGCAGTGCACTATCTTTTCACAGCCATCAGAGGATGTTCAGGATGTTCGCTGGGTTCTCACTTTTCAGGGTTTTCTGTGGGTGTTAGAACTTGGGCTGAGGAGGGCCTGATAGGACATGTCTGTCTCTGCAGGTCTTAGGCAAATGTTTTCAGGATGCTGTATTAGGGTGTTCTTGCCTTGCTATAAAGAATTAGCTGAGACTGGGTAATTTATAAGAAAAGAGGTTTATTTGGCTTATGGTTCTGCAGGCTGTACAGGAAGCATAGCTCCAGCATGAGCTTCCAGGGAGGCCCCAAGCTTGTAATTGTGGTGGAAGGCAAGGGGGAGGAGGCACATCAGTCGCGGGGGAGGTGTCACACCCTTGTAAATGATCATGTGTTGTGTAAACTCATTATCACAAGAACACCACCAAAGGGATGGTGCTAAATCATTCATGAGAGATCTGCCCCCATGATCCAAACACATCCCACCAGGCCGCACCTCCAACAGTGGGGATTCAGTAAGAGTTGGACAGGACTCCTTGCCTTTCTTCCCAGTTAATCCTTAATCTCCACCCCAACCTCAGGCAATCACTGAATCTTCATTTGCTTCCTTTCCCTTTTTCCTTCCCTTCCTTTCTTCCTCTCCCTCTCCCTCTCCTTCCCCTCCCCTCCCCTCCCTCTCCCTCTCCTCCCCCTCTCCCTCTCTCCCCACCCCACCGCCTCCGTCCTGTCTCAGTCTCTGGTGGAGCCTAAAGTGCAGGGGCATGACTCCTGCTCACTGCAGCCTCTGCCTCCTGGGCTCAAGCAATCCTCCCACCTCAGCCTCCTGAGTAGCTGGAACTACAGGCATGCACCACCATGCCTGGCTAAATTGTTGTATTTTTTGTGGAAATGGGGTTTCTCCATGTTGTCCAGGGTGGTCTCGAACTCCTGGGCTCCAGCAATCCACCGGGCTCGGCCTCCCAAATTTTTGGGATTACAGGCATGAGACACCATGCCTGGCCCACTGAACTACTTCCTATCCCAATACATTAGATTCGTCTTTTGAGGAGTTTCGTATGAATGAACTCATACATTATGTACTGCTGGTTTCTTTTGCTTAGAATAATGCTTTGGTTATTCATCTATGCTATTGTATGTATCAGTCATTCTTTTCTATTTTTTCATTTTGAGAAGTATTCTGTTTTATAATACAACACAGTAAGTATATCCATTCACCTTGAGGAAGATTTTATTTGAAGAAACCTTTGTCATCAAAAAGCTTGAAAACCAGGGCCTTACCTTGATTCCATATTCTTGAGAGTGATGGGGAACTCAATTTACACCATGATTTTCAGTGAGAAAGCGGGTTGCATGTTAACAGATTAGGTGATAGGGTGACTGAAAGGTATTTGTGGCCTTGTGAAAGGTACAATGTGGCAAGCAACCTCTAGGAGCGACCCCAGTGATCCCTGTCTCCTGGTATTCATGCCTTTGTGTAATCCCCTCCCTCAGCATGGGCTGGACTTGCTGGATCACTGCTATAGAGTGGAATATGGCTGTCTCTTCTGAAATCAGCTTATAAAAAATGATTACGGGTATATCTCATTTTATTGCAACTTAGCATTATAGTGCTTTACAGTTATTGCATTTTTTACAAATGGAAGGTTTGTGTCTTTCACTCAGACAAAAATATTATGAGTTTCTTTCTAGTCCCCCACTTCAATTTCAGAAATTAAAATTTTTTTTTCCAAACACAGTAATAGTTTATATTTGAAGGGTGAATGAAGCAGTGAGTGAACCGAGTTGCCCACTTAAGGAGGCACCTCAGAACGATAAACAGAGAGGCTGCTCTTTGCTCTCAGACCTGGGTTTGAATTCTAGCTCTGTAACTCCTCGACTGTGAGATCCTGGCCACGTGACACACCTTCTCGAGCTTCTATTTTCTCATGTGTGAAATGGGGACAATACTTCTTACATCAGTGCAGTAAGTGAGGTAATCTAGATAGTTAGCATAGTACCTAACACAGCACAATGAGTCAATTTATTATGGTGGTTGTTGCTTCATTCTTTTTTTTTTTTTTTTTTTTGAGACGGAGTTTCGCTCTTGTTACCCAGGCTGGAGCGCAATGGCCCGATCTCGGCTCACCGCAACCTCTGCCTCCTGGGTTCAGGCAATTCTCCTGCCTCAGCCTCCTGAGTAGCTGGGATTACAGGCACGCACCACCATGCCCAGCTAATTTTTGTATTTTTAGTAGAGACGGGGTTTCACCATGTTGACCAGGATGGTCTCGATCTCTTGACCTCGTGATCCACCTGCCTCGGCCTCCCAAAGTGCTGGGATTACAGGCTTGAGCCACCGCGCCCGGCCTGCTTCATTCTTGCTTGTAAACACTCAGCTGTCTTTTCATAAAGTTCAGGAGCTCTTTAATGAAAGAGACTGTGTCTATTAATGGCCTCATCCCGTGGGTAATCTTGAAGATAGATGATTCTATGGTAGGCTCTGAAACATCTCCTCTTATACTCTATCGTGGTGTCAATGACCAGGATGGTGCAGAGGTCCAAAAGTCCAGCCTATGCAGTCAGAGAAACTGATCTGAACTCTACCTGTTCCACTTATTAACCAAGTGGCCTCGGGAAAAGTGTGAGCATCACCAGGCTCGTTGTGAAGATGGGGTTAATAATAGCTCCAGCCTTATGGCCTTGTGGAGAAGATAAATTGAGATAATTAATGCATATACAATGAAACGATGTCTTTTGCAGCACCATGGATAGAACTGAAGGCCGTTATCCTATGTGAAATAACTCAGAAACAGAAAGTTGAATACTGCATGTGCTCATTTATAAGTGGGAGCTAAACGATGGGTGCACACAGACATACAGTGTAAAATAACAGACATTAGAGGCTATAAAAGCTGGGAAGGCAGGCGGGCAGTGAGTATGGAAAAATGACCTCTTGGGTACAGTGTTCTCTATTTGGGTGATAGGCACACTAAAAGCCTAGACTTCATCATGATGCAACGTATGCAGGTAAGAAATCTGCACCTATACCCCCTAAATATATACAACTTTTAAAAAATTTAAAAAATGCTTTGGCCAGGCATGGTGGCTCATACCTGTAATTTCAGCACTTTGGGAGGCCGAGACAGGCAAATCACCTGAGGTCAGTTGTTCGAGACCAGCTCGGCTAACATGGCAAAACCCTGTTGCTACTAAAAATACAAAAATTAGCTGGGCATGGTGGCATGTGCCTGTAATCCCAGCTACTCGGGAGGCTGAGGCAGAGAATCACCTGAACCCAGGAAGTGGAGACTGCAGTGAGCCAAGATCGTGCCATTGCACTCCAGCCCGGTAACAAGAGCGAAATTCAGTCTCAAAAAAAAAAAAAAAAAAAAAAAAAAAGGCAAGCTTTATATGGACCAGTACACAGTGATCACTCAACAAATGCAAGCTCTTATTATTCTTGTATGAGTTAAGGGAAGATGCCAAGACCACCCCTCCTCCAATTTTTAATGTCCCGGTATTTTGTCATAAACATTTCGGAAGCATCCGCAGGCAGTAATTTTGCCCTCCCACCTCCCTTTGGAGAGCAGTGTTCTGTTTGGATCAGTGGAAGGCTCTCCTGCCCCTCCTCCTTTCTTCCCAGGGGTTTTCTTTTGCACTTTGGACTTCATGGATTCTCTGCCAGGGATGTGGACCAAGAATTCTTCCTCTTTTGCAGATTTCTTCCCCTAATGGTCCTGTTTTGTGCTGTCACCCCTGTCCTTTCCCTCCTCCCCAGTTCTCAGGAGCTGGCAGGAAATGTTTTAGAAGCCTTTTTTTTCTCTTTTTAATAGCCTCCTAGACTGCAACCTCCCAAATGAGAACCTCATTAACCAGAAGGACTCTAGGCTATTGATTTATATTCCAGTCATATCGAGAGGATAAAAAATTACAAGGGGAGAAAGAAAAATGCCAATGTACGCATGGACTAGTTCTGACACCCTCTCTGATGAAGAATTTATATATCTATTCATGCTCTGGATGCTAAGGGATTCCTTCCAGATTTCAGTATTTGACATGTTACCTTTGGGGTATGTGGATTCTTTGTGCCTCTTGTGGGTTTGTTGAAAGCAAAAGTAACAATTTCATACTCTTGCCACTGAAACAAGGGATCTATTACTTTTAAATTAAAAGGGCCGTTGTTTCAACAGATATGTTTGTATGTTGGTGAAGACGGGGTCTAAGTTCTTGGTGGCTGCTGAGGCTGGCAAAGGGCTCACCTATTATCCTGAACCGTCATTGATAGGACAGTGTCTCTCTGTGTTTAGCCACACAAAGGCCACAAAGCAAATGGGTAAAAATATTTGGCGGTCAGAATTCTAGCTCAGTAGTCAAGGAAGGCTTCTGGGAGGAGAGAGTGCATTTTGGACTGGGCTTTAAAAGTTGGCATGAGTGTTCATTGCAGCACTGTTTGCAATAGCAGAGACTTGGAGCCAACCCAAATGCCCATCGATGATAGACTGGACAGGGAAAATGTGGCACATATACACCATGGAATACTATGCAGCCATAAAAAATGATGAGTTTGCGTCCTTTGTAGGGACATGGATGAACCTGGAAACCATCATTCTCAGCAAACTGACACAAGAACAGAAAATTAAACACCACATGTTATCACTCATAGGCAGGTGTTGAACAGTGAGAACACATGGATGCAGGGAGGGGAGCATCATACTCTGAGGTCTGTTGGGGGGGAGCTAGGGGAGGGACAGCAGGGGGTGGGGAGTTGGGGAGGGATAACATGGGGAGAAATGCCAGATATCGGTGATGTGGAGGAAGGCAGCAAACCACTTTGCCATGTATGTACCTATGCAACAATCTTGCATGTTCTTCACATGTACCCCAAAACCTAAAATGCAATTATATGTATATAAAGTTGGTGTCACAGAAAATGCAAGCTGTCCGTCAGTTAAGACTATACTTCTGTGAAATAGTGATTGCAACAATGGCCACAATTATTCCCCTCTTTACAGGTACACCCCTTTGCAGTGTGACACTGTAGCTCCTCCTATTTAGAGTCTATTTCCCCACCCTTGAATCCAGACCAGTCTTGTGACTTGTATTGGCTAATACAATGTAATGGAGGTGACAGCGTGCCAGTTCTGAGCCTAGAAGCCTAGATCTCAAGATAACTTGCACACTTCCACTCAATCTCTTGGGATCCTGCTCAACCACCATGTGAACCAGCCCCAGCTAGCCTTTGGGAGGATGGGATACCACATGGAGAGGAGACAGCCCAGTTAAGAACCAGTCAGCACCCAACCAACCAGGCAGCTAACTGCTGGTACCTGAGATGGGCCCAATCAAGAGCATAACAATTGCCCAGCTAGACCCAGCCCAAATTGCCAGCCTGCAGAATCATGTGCTAAATAAATGCTTATTGTTTAAAGCTGCTGAGTAGTGGTTTGTGACCTAGCAAAATAAGTACAATTTCCTATTCAGCCGAGTGATTCCATGTGACTAAGTTTCCATATACAAAAATGGTATGTGTGATTTCTGGGGAATTTCATTCCAGGGAGAAGTCATATTCTTCTTCCACTTATCTTCCTTTCTGTTGCCTGGAATGAGAATGTAATAGCTGGAGCTCCAGCAGCCATATTGGATCATGAAGTAAGTTTAGGAATGGAAGACTCTAATGGCAGAGCAATGAGCTGGGAGGATCTTGCTTCTCTAAATCCACAGAGTACCTTTCCAGTTCTATTCTGATACCTCTACATTTACTAAACAACAGAAATCCATAAACCTTTGCCTAGGCCATTGCTGTTTTGAATTTTGCGGTTACTCATAGCTGAACCTATTGCAAAATAATACAGATGGTCAGGATTTAAATTATCAGGGATAGTAGAGAAGGGTATCCATGATGTAGGGAACACCGTGCTAATGTTGCAGAGAAGGAAAAGTGTGGGTAATGGGTGGGCAATGGTGAATAACTACATATGATTGCCTCAGGGAAGCAGTGGGTGATCAAATTGGGAACTATTTGGAACCAGTTTTGAAAGGCAGACTGAGAAGTTTGAAGAGAATGGCAGAAAAAAAAATGTATGAGTACTTACACAAATCAGTAAGAAAGTCATACGTTCATTTTTCCCCTCTTCATGGATTCATTTCTTCTAGGAAGTTTACACTGTTGTGAGGGAGACATAATACAACAGAATAGAAGGAGAATTACTGACGGTTATGCATGGTCTGACGTAAATAAACTGTGATCTGGCAGAGATTAACTGTTGGGTAGAAGTGGCTACTTTACAGACAATAGTCAGGAAATAATTTTTTTGTGTTCTTGAAATTCTCTGTCAGGCCCTGTGAAGAATCCTCTGTCAGGGATGAATAATACACAGCTCCTGTCATTGAAGAGATCACAGTCTGCTGTGGAGTCAGGTTTGTCAGGAACATTTTCCTAGTGGAGGTGGAATAGAGCCAAAGGAAATAATGTAGTTTTCCTGTATGTATTTGTCAGATATTGCTACAATAAAGCTGCATAACAAACATTCCCCAAAAATCTTGGTTACAACAACAAATTATTATTTTTTCTTTCACAGGTCTGCATATGCTGTGGTTCTGCTGGGCTCTGTTGGCCTGGCTTGACTCCAGGGTGTGGGTTGGTCCTGGTCTGCACTATATATTTTTTTATTCTGGGACCAATGGCTCTCCAAGGTTTGCACTTCTCAGAGTGGCTGGCAGGAGTGCAAGGGACCAAACCAGAGCACAGAGCCACATATAAAGCATCACATTTACAAACACTAGTTGCACCAGCAAGACTGACATCAGTGGGTCAGGATGTGCATTCCACACACAGTGGGAAAATTGCAAAGGCGCAAGGATGTATGATTCTGTTAAGGGAGGGAATGAAGAGCTTCCCATACCATCCAAAAAAATCATGTATTTCTCCATTTTTCAAGAATGCTCATGTGTGTCTAAATAGTTTTATTATTTTCTTCAACAAATCTTTTATCTTTCTTGTTAGGTTTATTGCAAGGAGGCATATTTCTTTTTTTATACAAAATTTATTTAAAAAATTACATATGCACACATAATAAAAAGTGATACCAAAAGATATAACGGTGAAAATAAGGCTGGTCCCTGTTTTTAATCCACTGAGGCAAATATTGCCTTTATTTCCAGAGGTATTCTGTGTGGGCACAACCACATTTGCATATGTTAAAAAATGTAAAATGGCATCATACTATGCTTGTTCCTCTGCACTTTCTTTCTTCCTATTTAACAAGATGCCTTAGAGGTAGTCCTATTTCAATTTATCTAGACCCATTTCATCCTGTTTAATGACTGCATTTGTTTTTCACTGTGAGACTGTGCGGTAATTTATTTAATCAGTGCCATATTGAAAGACATTTGGATTGTTTCCCAGCATTTGCCACTATAATCAAGGCTACATTAAATATCCTGTTACATGCAGCAAGATACTTTATTCACATGCATGGGTATATCAGTAGGTTAAATCTCAAATACAGAAACTGCCAGGTCAAGAGATATATATCTTGAAGTTTAATAGATATTGACCCTGTTTCTAAAAAGAAACATTCCTCCCAGCATGTCTACACACGTTTGTCTGCTCCTCTGTCTTCTGATTCTTGTCCCATGGTGTTATTTCCGGCTGAAATAATGGAATAGGGTGTCTCAAAACTTATTCCTGTAGGATCTCTGGGGAAGCTTTGGGTCTTACCACATGGTCCCCAATTGAACATGGGAAGAACTTGACACTGTTGTTGCAACCCAAATCATCATTTTAATGAGAGTGCTGGAGGAGCTTGGAACATTCTTTCCACAAGTATGTTTACTAAGGAGCTCCGTGCTGTAAGTGAAATGATTTACATCCCGGGGAGTTCCCAGTAAAAAACGTGCACAATACCCTTTAATTTGATCTGCTTTCCCTGTAGCACCTAAATATTTAGGGCAAATAGAAAATAGTTCTGATTTACAATCTCTATAAAAATTTTAAACAACTTTAATAAGACTTTTGATCATGAAATTGCCTGAAATAATGTTGGCACTAGTCAGCCATATTTCTTCAAAATGGCCTGTAACTTCAGTGCAAACTCTCAAACATGGATTTTTTTTTTCCCTGCTAATAACAGTCTTATTAATAAAAGAATGATTTTCTTTACTGACCCTCAGCAGCTGTGTTGCGGGTGTATTTGTTCAATAAAGGTAGAGATAATAACTGTCAGTGGAAAGAAAATGTGCTGAGGTTCCCAGGAGAAGTGGTGGAAACAAATCTTTTATTAAATCATATCAAATTGTGTTTCTTGTTTACTTTTTCCATTTTGTAAGTCACAGTCATATCTGCTAGTTTTTTGGAAACCTTGCCTCACATTTGTCAAAAAAACTTGGCTCGCTGTTCTTCAGGTTAATGCTGCGTGATCAATCAGGGTGATAAATTTGACATAATTAACTGTTGTAATGGCATTTCTGAGTCTATTTCTCTTCTTTACCCCTGCTGAAATCATCTGAGATTGGTTAGCTTCTGAATATGTCTTCAGATGTGCTGCAGATGCCTAGAAAAAGAGTGGTAGGGAAGTGTCGTTGATACCTAGAGTTCTTATCTGTCCACAGCTTAATGATCTCTGAATAATAACACCCCTATTTCCCTAGGAGGATCTACCCTTCCTTTCCCCTTCCTCCAAGGCAGGTGGCTCAGATGAGCCTGCTTTATTCCTGGTGCTTAGGGTGGGCAAAAGGCCCAGACCTGACCAGTCAAAAGCATCAGATTGGGCCAACCAGAACCAATGAGAATTCTGAGACATTTGCTATTAGGAAAGATAATTTTTTTTTTGTTGTTTTTTCTTGGAGACGGAGTTTCGCTCTTGTTACCCAGGCTGGAGTGCAATGGCGCGATCTTGGCTCACCGCAACCTCCGCCTCCTGGGTTCAGGCAATTCTCCTGCCTCAGCCTCCTGAGTAGCTGGGACTACAGGCACGCGCCACCATGCCCAGCTAATTTTTTGTAGTTTTAATAGAGACGGGGTTTCACCATATTGACCAGGATGGTCTCGATCTCTTGACCTCGTGATCCACCCGCCTCGGCCTCCCAAAGTGCTGGGATTACAGGCTTGAGCCACCGCGCCCGGCCTAATTTTTTGTTTTTTGATTGGAATTCCTGAAAGAACAGGACATAAACCTACTCTTGGTTATCTTTGCTTTCCAGGGAAAAGTTTTTTATTTTAATGTCTATTTTTATTTTTTCTGAGACAGGGTCTCACTCTGTCACCCAGGCTGGAGTGCTGTGGTGCGATCATGGCTCATGGCAACCTCAAACTCCTAGGCTACAGAGATCCTCCTGCCTTAGCCCCCTGTGTACTAGAACTACAGGTATGTGTTATCATGGCTGGCTAACTAAAAATTTTTTTTTCTTTTTTTTGAGACAGGGTCTTGCTCTGTCACCCAGGCTGGAGTACAGTGGTGTGATCATAGCTCACTGCAGCCTCGACCTCCCATGCGCAAGCAATCCTCCCTCGTCAGCCCCCCAAGTAGTTGGGACCACAAGCATGCGACACCATGCCCAGCTATTTTTTAAAATTTTCTGTAGAGATGGGGTTTCACTGTGTTACCCAGTTTAATCTCAAACTTTTGGGCTCAAGTGATCCTCCCACTTAAGCCTCCCAAAGTGTTGGGATTACAGGTGTGAGCCACCATGCCTGGCCAAAAAAAAGGGCATTTTTGAAGGAAGTCAAAACAGAGGAAAACAGCTGAGAAAGGAAGGGAGATTCCTGATCATGTCCCTTGGATACCAGTGTCTAGCCGTGCCTGAAGTCTTGCCCTTAAATTAGGCAGGCTAATATATTTTTGCTTTTTGCCTGAGTCAGTTTAACTTGGGTTTCTGGCACTTAGCTCCAAGAGTCCTAAATACTTGTGTTTTCCAAGTTTCAGTAAAGTCTCATGGATGGGAGAGTGTGGTCAGCACCAGCAATGCCCATGTCCTTAATAAAATGTCAGTCCTCTCCCCTTGCCACTGTGTCGAGGCTGGAGTAACTGCTCCAGTCCATAGTTCTTCAGAGGGTCTCAGCCCAATCCTGCCAAAGAGTCTCATTTCTAGCATTCATCATGATTGCCCTATATCCATGCTCTGAGGATATGGCATTTGCCTCTGCTGTGCCTTGTCTCCCCCCCACCTTGTAGCAGTAGATCAGTAGAGCCTTATGAATGCAAGAATACTTCTCTCTGCACCAGAGAGAGACCAGCGTGTGATTTGCAGGCAGTCAGCTACTGGAATTTTCTCCCAGCTTTGCATCTCCAAGATCTCAGGTCTATTTTTTTCTTATCTTTTTACTGTCTCTCCCCTTTTTTTTTGAGACTGAGTTTCACTCTTGTTGCCCAGGCTGGAGTGCAATGGCGCGATCTCAGCTCACTGCAACCTCCGCCTCCCTGCAACCTCCACCTCCTGAGTTCAAGCAATTCTCCTGCCTCAGCCTCCCAAGTAGCTGGGATTACAGGCATGGGCCACTATGCCTGGCTAATTTTGTATTTTTGGTAAAGGCTGGGTTTTTCCATGTCGGTCAGGCTGGTCTCGAACTCCTGACCTCAGGTGATCCACCTGCCTCCGCCTCCCAAAGTGCTGGGATTATAGGCATGAGCCACTGAGCCTGGCCTCAGTCTATTTCTAGCTCTTTCCTTGCCCTACTTGAATTAAGTAGTGACCTGATTTGGGGAAGAGATGCTGTGGGCAGGGATATCGTCTAATATTCATAGTGCTCCTGTGCTCCAAGTGCTTATCAGACATTGTGCTTGGTTATTTGTGTCACATCATCTTGTGTTTTCCATAACATATACGTCTTTTTATGGGCAAGACACTGTGTTAAGTGCCTTACCAGGCAATATCTAATTTAATCTTAATAAAAACAAGAGAAAGGCATTATTACCTCCATATAGAAACTGAGGTTCTAGCTTATTTTCCCTGTGTCATACAAAGAGGAAATGGCAAAAGCAAGATTTCAGTTCAGGTCTGAATGACTCTGAATCCAGTTTTCTTACCTCCAACATTAGCACTGGTTGTATTTCTTTTTTCCTTTCCAACTTTTATTTTACATTCAAAGGGTGCATGTGCAGGTTTGTTCCACGGGTAAATGGCACCTTGCGGAGGTTTGGTGCACAGATAATTTTGTCGCACAGGTAATCGGCATGATACCTGGCTTCACCCTTCTCCTACCCTCCATCCTCAAGCAGGCCGCAGTGTCCATTGTTCCTTTATTTGTGTTCATGTGTACTGAATGTCTGGCTCCCACTTATAAGTTAGAACATGCAGTATTAAGGCCCGGTGTGGTGGCTCACGCCTGTAATCCCAGCACTTTGGGAGGCTGAGGTGGGTGGATCACCTGAGGTCAGAAGTTTGAGACCAGCCTGGCCAACATGGTGAAATCCTGTCTCTACAAAAATACAAAAATTAGCCAGGTGTGGTGGCAGGCACTTCTAATCCCAGCTACTTGGGAGGCTGAGGCAGGAGAATCACTTGAACCCAGGAGGTGGAGGTTGCAGTGGGCCAAGATTGTACCACTGCACTCCAGCTTAGACAATAGAGCGAGACTCCATCTTAAAAAAAGAAAAAGAACATGCGGTATTTTGTTTTGTGTTCCTGTGTTAATTGGCTTAGGAGAATGGTCTCTAGCTCCATCTATGTTGCTGCAAAGGATACAGTCTCATTTTTTTTTATTGCTGTGCCACATTCCATGGTGTATATGTACCAAGTTTTCTTTATCCAGTCCGTGGCTGATGGGCATCTAGGTTGATTCCATGTCTCTGCTCTTGTAAATAGTGCATTTTCTGTATGTATTGTCTTGTTGATGGGCACCTAGGTGTCTCTGCTATTGGGAGCAGTGCGCTGGTCGTATTGTCTTGTTGGTAGGCATCTAGGTTGAGTCTGTGTCTCTGTTATGGTGAGTAGTGCACCTGCTGTACTGTCTTGCTGGTCTGATCATCCCTCTCACCTGTGAGCTTCCTGATCTCATGCACTCTGTGTTTTATCTGGATCCCCAATCTTCACTTTAGAACCTTGCCTAGAGCAGGTTCTCAAAAACTCTTTACAGAATTAAAGAATCTTTATAACAATGTCAGAAGGTGAGTGTTTTCTTTCCATTTTACACATGAACAAATTTAGGCTTAAGAAAGTTAAGCAAATTACCTAAGGCCAGGAACTAGAATTCATGAAATATAATCCTATAATCCTGAAATTTCCTCTTTCAGTTGAGTATTGAGGAAAAATATTCTCTAAGCTAAAGAGAGGGGTTTTGGGTATTTTTCTGCATTTCAACATAGGTGGTTTATATGGAAACATGGAAGTAATTTACCACTTTTCTTAATGAAGGCCCCACTAGGCTGGGCTACCATGCAGAAAAAAACACATGCATTATTATGAAAGAAAGCTACATCTATGTTACTGCATCTGTATTTGAGCTCCTTGTAACTTGCAAGCAGGCAGAACATTGTTTAAAGGCACTGGGCAAAGCTCAAGTGAAAATGATCCAGTGGGAAATGTTTTATGGAAATGGAACTGATTATTTTAGGAATCTGAGTTGCAATTTTTCGCTTCTTAATTTCTGGTCTGAGTCCTTGTCTATGTCATGAACAAATTTGATATGGAATCCCGGAGACTTTGCCCAGTGCAAGGAGCACTGTAGAGGAAGGCAGTTGAGCTCAATGTGTAGAAAGAGGCAGTGAGGTAGGTAAGTAGAGACAGCAGCTGGGACCCTGCTAGATGGACTGACATCTCTAAAGAGCACCTCAAGGAAGCACATTTCCTGGGGCATTTAAAAACATGGAGCCCATCCAAGGGTCTGGTGTAGCTCACTCTATCTGAAAGCACTGACATTCTGTTAAGCTAATGATGAGTTTTCTCTTCGTCTTTCGTCCCAACACCAAGACCAAGCAAAAATGCAAGGCAACAAAGAACAAGAGGCAGTTTCCAAGGTCTTTGAGTCTCTAGGATAGTTTTTGACCTCCGTCACACTGCTGTCATCCTCCGGGCTGCTTGTACTTTTGGAGTAGTCATTGGCAGATTAATAAGTTTCCTGAAAGTTAAGAGAAAATACCAGCTTAAAGCAGCACTAAATTTTTCAAAAGTGTTTTTTTTAATGGGGGAGGGCGAGAGGGTGAAATATGATAATCATCCTGATATACTTATGGAAGAATCTAGGTTGTGTTATTAGTTGAAATTCCCAACCATGAAGACAAGAATACATAAAATTCACCCACATTTTCACCCAACCTCCCATCTATCCACCTATCCACCCATTTGTCATCCATCCGTTCACTCATCCGCCTACTTATCCATTAATACATCTGTCCATCTACCTGCTCATCTGTCATCCATCCATCCGTCTATCAGCCTACTCATCTATTGTCCATCCATTCATCCATCTATTCACCCATCTATCCACCATCCATACACCCACCTATCCATCCACCCATCCATCCACTCACAAATCAATCCACCATCTATCTATCCATCTATCAATTACCTATCAATCCATCTATCCTTCATCCATCCACTCACCAATCTATCCACCATCCATCTACTACTCACCAATCTATCCACCATCCATCTATCAATTATCTATCCATCAATCCATCTATCCTTCATCTATCCATCCACTCACCAATCTATCCACCATTCATCTACTCACCAATCTAACCACCATTCATCCATCAGTTATCTATCCATCTATGCTTCATCCATCCATCCATCCATCCACTCACCAATCTATCCACCATTCCATACACTTGACCCATCCATCCAGTTACCCATCCATCCATTTACCCACCCACCATCCATCCATCCACCTACCACCATCCATCCACCAATTTACCCATCTACCCACCATTCATACACCCACTCATCCATCCATCCACCTACCTATTTATCCATTCATCTATCCACACACCCACCTATTCATCTATCGATCCATCTACCCTTCTGTTTAACATTTACCAAGCATATATAATGTGCCGGTTGTTGTTTGGGGCTGCCAACACTTGTTTCTCAGGAAATTCCAAGACTGCATTTTTTTTGCTATAAAGTAATTTTGGAAGGCAAATTTGCTTGAGGTTTTTGTTAAAGTGAAGCAAAATATAATATCAAGTTTATATAGACTTTGGCTCTTATATAACTGTATACTTGGCATTGAAAACCTATGCAGCTTATCCAGGAATAGATGGTCTATGGTATGAGTTGCTGTATCATACGAAAAGATGGGCTGCAAGACACAGTTTTTGTTTAGGCTTTGTGTTTCATCAAAAGCTGTGAAATTGTTGAGCTCAAGTTGTTGTTTTGCTTGGTCAGGTGTTGCTAGTCAGCTAAAAATAAGTCTGTATCAGTGAACATCTTAGATTCCAAGAAAACTCAGATGTGAGGGAAATAATTTAACGTACTTGGACTTTGTTACATGACACCACATTGAACATGAGTAGAGTTTTTTGAACAGAGGTGGTAGACTGTGTTGATAAGAGTCACATAGCCCTAGTTCAAATCTGCTTCCTATTACTGACCTGCCTTGTGGCCTTGGGAAAGTTCCTTACCCTCTCTGAGACTTAGTTTTCAAAACTGTAAAATGGGATGAAAAATAATACTTGCCTCATAACCTGATTGTAAGAATTAAATCACATAATGCATGTAAAATACTTTCCCACCTTTTGAGTGGAGTAAGCTTGCTACTTCAGTGGCACAGGGCACATTTATTCTATTCCTTAGTTCACTGGTCTGAGCAAGCTCCTCATATTTTTATTTCCCATGATTTTGTTTTCTCCTCTGTCCCCGGCTCTCCCTTTAACTCTTCTCCCACACCATAAGCACATTCTGATAAATGTAACATACATTTCCCATTTCTCCTTTCATTTGTTTATTTAGATATGTCTAAATAGTTGGTAAAAGAGTTTTAAAATGTGTTTCTGATTAATTTACATAAAAAGTTTGGGACCAAAAACCTTCTTTCCCCCCACTCAACACCATATTTTTGAAATCCCTTCATGCTGCTCTGTATAAACTTAATTAAATCCCGACTGTGGCCTAAAGTTAATGTATGCATAAAGTACAATTTGCTTATCCGTTCCTTGAGTGGCTGTTGTATAGGAACATCAAAGTCTGTGCTGTCACAAGCAAAGCTATGGCAGACATTCTAATGCATGTGTTGTTATGGCCTTGTGCAAATTTCTCTATTGCACGTATATATCCAGATAGGGGATTGTGGGTAGATGAATAGCTAATTGCACTGAGTACTGAGAAATTGTTACTTAGAATGGCTGCTCAGTTTACGCTTCTTACTAGCACTTAATGTTCTCTGACTTTGTAATTTTTACCCATCTGATGGCTGTAAAGTGGCATATCATTGTTTTAATTTGCTTTTCTCTGATTATTACCAATGTTGAGTATCTCTTCATATGCTTATTAGCCATTAGTGTTTTCTATTAATTTTATTTTCTTAGGCTTTGCCTATTTTTTCAATTGGGTTTCCTGAGATTTTCTTGCGATTTTTCAGGAGTTTCTCTCCATGTTAATGCTAGTTTCATTTTAGACACTAAAGATATCTTCTTACAGTCTACCAGTGTGATAAATGTGTAGATGATGTCCTTTTCTGAGCAGAAACCTCAATTGAATTCTTGTCAAATGCTTCATCTTTTCCCGTTATGGCTTGTTCTTTTAAATCTTGCTCAAGATCCTGCTCAATTCTAAAGTTGCAAAAATATTTTCTACATTGTTTGATTACTTTTATGATTTACCTTTCACATTCAGATGTAAAGGAAAGAATTCAATTTAATCCTTGTCATACAGTAAACCATCCTCCCCCAAACCTACCAAGTTATTCATTCTTTCCCAACTGAGTTAAGACACCATGTCTCCTATGCATGTGGGGATGTTTCTAGAATCTCTGTATTGCTTCATTGGTCTCTTTAGCTGCTCCCGTCTGTACCACAGTTTTTGAAATTACTATGGCTTAGTAATAGGTCATGATATTCAGTATAATGAATCCTTCTCCTTCATTTTTCAAAATTACCTTAGATATTCCTGCTTTTTATATATTTATATACATTTTAGTATTAGTTTGTCAGAGTTCTCAAATGGTGCTGGAATCTTGATTAGAACTGCATTAAATCCATGTATTAATGTCAGGAGAAAGTAATATTCTTACAATGTCAAGCTATCCTATTCAAGAACACAGTGTTTGTCCTAAGTTACTCAGGGTTTTAAAAGTGGTCTTTATAAGAGCTTTACTTTTCTCCATGAAGTTCTATGAATTCATTTTTAGGTTAATTCCTAGATATGTTATATGTATAACTGTTTAAAAAATAATACAGCTATATATATATGGAAGCATGATAGCAACTATATATAGTTGCAGAATTATAACTATCTATAGTTACATAACTGTATATCTATATATCTAACTATATATATCTAACTATATATATTTATATAACTATAATCATATAAACCTAACTATATAACTATATATAGATATATAACTATAACTATATATAGATATATAATTTTGTAGTTATGTATAGTTATATAATTGTATATCTATACATAAGACCATATATAGTTATATGACTACGTATAACTATATAGTTACATACACAACTATATATGTATATATAATTATATATGTGTATATATAATATGTAGTTATATAACTGTAGGTATATAAACCTAACTATAGTTGTATAATTATATATCTAACTATGTATAAAACCATATATAATTATAGAACTACATATAACTATATAGTTTTATATATATAGCAACTGTATATAACTGTAGTTAGATATAGTTGTTATCATGTACTTATTGTCATTCTTGTAGCCATTATAAGTGGGGGAAGAGTAAAGAGGGACACTCTCTAAATGTCTTTAGGAGTTGTCATGATATTCTGGAAGTAACATGGTTGTAGAATCATTCTCATGTGGGTTCTGGTCTGACTCCACCATTAACTGTGTTACCTTGAACACATTTCTCAAACTTATACAGTGGGAATAATGCTTATCCTACTGGTATTCTAGGTGTGGTGAGAAGAAAAAAATGACATCACAAACTAGTAATGAATACTGTGACTGGCACACAAAAGCACTCGGAATGCAGTTCCTTTTCTTCTCTAATGAAGACCTGATAAATTTGTCAAACAGCCACACCATTTCCTAACAAAATACACTTTTCTACAGAGAGTGGGTGTACAGATTAAGAAAAATTAAAAAGAAAATCTATCCTTCCAAGCACCCCTTTTCAAAGACACTTCTGTTTATTCGTCTTTAGAATGTAAACTCCTTGAGGACAGGAAGCACCAGGGACTCCACACATCTATTCTTGTCCTGTGGTTTACCCACACCAGTCATGGGAAGCCCATCTCCCTTGTCAATGATTGGCTCAGGGATGGGTGAACCCATGCCAATCTGGGCCAATGAAATGCTAGGAGGGACTTGATGACTGCTTCTGGAGAAGGACATCAGTTTTTGTCCCTCACGCTATATGAGCTAAAGAGTTTGGTGCCCCAGTTTCTGCCGGCAGTCACCTTATATTGGCGAGGGGATCAGCCTTAGGATGAAGCTCACATTGTGCAAGTGGAGACAGGGTGCCATGAGCAGAGAAATTCTGGGTTTCTGATGCCAGCATTGAGCTGCTGTGTCAACCAATGAAACCACCTTCCCCTTTCAATTTTCTATTATGTTAATACAAATAATGCTCTTTTTGATTTAGTCACTTTTTTGTTTCTGTTTTGTTTTTCAAGACAGAGTCTTGCTCTGTCACCCAGGCTTGAGTGCAGTGGTACCATCATAGCTGACTGCAGCTTTGAACTCTTGGGCTCAAGTGATCCTCCTGCCTCAGCCTCCTGAGTGGCTGGGACTACAGGCACACATCACCATGCCCGGGTCATTTAAAATTTTTATTTTGTAGAGACAGGTGTCTCATTTTGTTGCCTGGGCTGGTCTGGAATTCCTGAGCTTGAGCAATCCTCCTGCCTCAGCCTCCTGAAGCACTGGGATTCCTAGTGTGAACCACTGTGCCCAGCCAGTTTAGTTAGTTTGAGTAAAAATGTCTTTTATTTGCACTCTAAAGCATTGTAGTGGATTCAGACCTAAAGTCTTTGCCCTGAGCCTGCAAATAATTGATGCTTAAGAGAAGTATGGTAGTGAACACAAATGCGGGAATCATATTGACTTCATAGAGTGTCATGCATTGCACAATCTGTGTTCCGTCAATTCTTTGAGCTTCCTAATGGCCTTTTAATACAGAATGCAATTCCTTTTTCTCTCTAGTGAAGATACAGATTTACTCTCATCTGTGTCTTTTAGGTGAGGTAACTGAGGATCAAAGAGGTTTTGTGATATGCTGAAATTTGAATAGATAGCTAAGCAGTAGTTATGATACGAACCTGTCTTTTCACTCCCACTTTGGTACATTTTCTAATATGCTCAATCCCCACTAGGCTGTGAGAGCCTTAAGGGTAAAAGCTACAATCTTACATATTTTTTGGTCACCATAATGCCTAGCAGACTGTTTGTTTCTTTTGGGTTACCAATGAGTGTTAGAAGAATAAACACATAAATAAATGACTTGTTACATCTTGAAAGCAGCTTTCATGTAAAAGCAGAGGAAATGCTACCTCCTTCCAAAGTACTTTAACAATGTCCAGTGGTGACAGTGTCCCATTTCAAAGGCAATAGTCTTGGGTGTGATTTTGTCCCTGGTGTACCTGTAGGTCCAGCCTTTCAGCACAGTCATAACAGGCAGTTATGCCATTGCAAAGGCTGTACTGAATAGCGAGTTCTTTCAGGCACAGAGGAGGAAGGAGGTAAATAGCAAAGTCAGAAGAGGTAGTTGAGAGCTGTCATCCTGGGTGCTCCTGGGAGCAATTTGCACATAACACGTAAATCAGGTTCAGGGTCTATCTAACTAATACAACGACTTTAGTACCATTTGCTTCAGTATGAATTCTGACACATGATCGTTGGGTTTATCAATAATGTGCCCCATAAATCCACTTAGCATTTTCTTCTGGGTGCTGCACCTTGGGAAGCTTCTTAAGTACCTTGAAGGTCCTTATCCAGCTCTGGCCTTGAATCTCAAGAAGGTTCGGAGGCCCTTCAAGCTCTTGACTGAGTATAACATTACTGCTGTGATTTGAGTCCTTTGTGCCTGGCTGGAAGATCTTCTGGTGAAAGATCTCAAAGCTTAGATGAGGAGGTTCCCTCCCGGTGGGCTTTGGTATTATTAGAAGGAGCCCTGGTGCTGGGGGAGTATCTAGATTTGTCACTGGTTGTTTCTGTTTGCTCAGTGTCACTTCATTTGGTGAACTGCCCTCACCTATGCAGCATAACTCTGGGGCTGCCATCTATGAAACTCTACCCCAGGCTGCAGAGCTGGGTCTGTAATCCAAACTGGTAAATCCAAGCTCTCTCTCTCTCCTGGGAATCTAATTCTTTTTTTTTTTAAATTTTTTTTATTGCATTTTAGGTTTTGGGGTACATGTGAAGAACATGCAAGATTGTTGCATAGGTACAGAGATGGCAGTGTGATTTGCTGCCTTCGTCCACATCACATATATTTGGCATTTCTCCCCTTGTTATCTCTCCCCAGCTCCCCACCCCCAGCTGTCCCTCCCCTATTTCCCCCCGACAGACCCCAGTGTCTGATGCTCCCCTCCCTGTGTCCATGTGTTCTCATTGTTCAACACCAACCTATAAGTGAGAACATGCAGTGTTTGATTTTCTGTTCTTGTGTCAGTTTGCTGAGAATGATGGTTTCCAGGTTTATCCATGTCCCTACAAAGGACAAGAACTCATTGTTTTTTATGGCTGTGTAATATTCCATGGTGAATATGTGCCACATTTTCCCTGTCCAGTCTATCATCGATGGGCATTTGCATTCGTTCCAGGTCTTTGTTATTGTAAACAGTGCTGCAATGAGCATTTGTGTGCATATGTCCTTATAGCAGAATGATTTATAATCCTTTGGATATATACCCAGTAATGGGATTGCTGGGTCAAATGGAATTTCTATTTCCAGGTCCTTGAGGAATCACCACACTGTCTTCCACAATGGTTGAACTAATTTACACTCCCACCAACAGTGTAAAATTGTTCCTGTTTCTCCACATCCTCTCCAACATCTGTTGTCTCCAGATTTCTTAATGATCTCCATTCTAACTGGCATGAGATGGTATCTCAATGTTGTCTTGATTTGCATTTCTCTGATGACCAGTGATGATGAGCATTTTTTCATATGTTTGTTGGCCTCATGTATGTCTTCTTTTGTAAAGTATCTGTTCATATCCTTTGCCCACTTTTGAATGGGCCTGTTTGTTTTTTTCTTGTAAGTCTGTTTTAGTTCTTTGTAGATTCTGGATATCAGACCTTTGTCAGATGGGTAGATTGCAACCATTCTGTTGGTTGCCGATTCACTCTAATGATTGTTTCTTTTGCTGTGCAGAAGCTGTGGAGTTTGATTAGGTCCCATTTGTCTATTTTGGCTTTTGTTGCCAATGCTTATGGTGTTTTGGTTGTGAAGTCCTTGGCTATGCCTATGTCCTGATTGGTTTTGCCTAGGTTTTCTTCTAGGGTTTTTATGGTGTTAGGTCTTATGTTTAAGTCTTTAATCCATCTGGAGTTAATTTTAGTGTAAAGTGTCAGGAAGGGGTCCAGTTTCTGCTTTCTGTACATGGCTAGCCAGTTTTCCCAACAGCATTTATTAAACAGGGAATCCTTTCCCCATTGCTTGTTTTTGTCAGGTTTGTCAAAGATCAGATGGTTGTAGATGTGTGGCATTGCCTCTGAGGCCTCTGTTCTGTTCCATTGGTCTATATCTCTGTTTTGGTACAGTACCATGCTGTTTTGATTAGTGTAGCCTTGTAGTATAGTTTGAAGTCCGGTAGTGTGATGCCTCCAGTTTTGTTCTTTTTGCTTAGAATTGACTTGGCTATGGTATTTTATTCTCTTTCTACCAATTGTGAATGGCAGTTTGTTCTTGATTTGGCTCTCTTTAAGTCTGTTATTGGCATATAGGAATGCTTGTGATTTTTGCACATTGATTTTGTATACTGATACTTTGCTGAAGTTGCTTATCAGTTTCAGGAGATTTTGGGCTGAGACAATGGGGTCTTCTAGCTGTACAATCATGTCATCTGCAAAAGAGACACTTTGACTTCCTCCTTTCCTATTTGAATACCTTTTATTTCTTTTTCTTGCCTGATTGCTCTGGCAAGAACTTCCAATACTATATTGAATAGGAGGGGTGAGAGAGGGCATCCTTGTCTAGTGCCAGATTTCAAAGGGAATGCTTCCAGTTTTTGCCCATTCAGTATGATATTGGCTGTTGGGCTGTCATAAATAGCTTTTATTATTTTGAGATACGTTCCATCAATACCTAGTTTATTGAGAGTTTTTAGCATCAAGTGCTGTTGAATTTTGTCAAAGGCCTTCTCTGCATCTATTGAGATAATCATGTGGTTTTTGTCTTTGGTTCTGTTTATGTGGTGGATTACGTTTATAGACTTGTGTATGTTGAACCAGCCTTGCATCCCCGCGATGAAGCCTACTTGATCATGGTGGATAAGCTTTTTGATGTGCTATTGCATTCAGTTTAGCAGCATTTTATTGAAGATTTTTGCATCTATGTTCATCATGGATATTGGCCTGAAGTTTTCTTTTCTTACTGAGTCTCTGCCAGGTTTTGGTATCAGGGTGATGTTGGTCTCATAAAATGATTTGGGAAGGAGTCCCTCTTTTTGGATTGTTTGGAATAGTTTCAGAAGGAATGGTACCAGCTCCTCTTTTTATATCTGGTAGAATTCGGCTGTGAATCCATCTGGACCTGGGCTTTTATTGGGTGGTAGACTATTAATTGCTGCCTCAACTTCTGCCCTTGTTATTGGTCTAGTCAAGGTTTCGACTTCTTCCTTATTTAGGCTTGGGAGGATGCAAATGTCCAGGAATTTATCCATTTCTTCCAGGTTTGCTAGTTTATGTGTATAGAGTTGTTTGTAATAATCTCTGACGATTGTTTGTATTTCTGTGGAATCTGTGGTGATATCCCCTTTATCTTTTTTATTGCATCTATTTGATTATTCTCTTTTCTTTTTTATTAATCTGGCTATTGGTCTGTCTATTTTGCTGATCTTTTTGAAAAAGTAGCTCCTGGATTTTTTTAAGGGTTTTTTTTTTTTGTCTCTATCTCCTTCAGTTCTGCTCTGATCTTAGTTATTTCTTGTCTTCTGCTAGGTTTTGAGTTTTTTTGATCTTGCTCCTCTAGCTCTTTCAATTTTGATGATAGAATGTTGATTTTAGATTTCTCCTTGCTTCTCATGTGGGCATTTATTGCTATATATTTTCCTCTAGACGCTGCTTTAAATGTGTCCCAAATATTCTGGTACGTTGTGTCTTCATTCTCGTTGGTTTTGAAGAACATCTTGATTTCTGCCTTCATTTCATTGTTTATCCGTCAACATTCAAGAGCCAGTTGTTCAGTTTCCATGAAGCTGTGTGGTTTTGAGTTAGTTTCTGAATTCTGAGTTCTAACTTGATTGCACTGTGGTCTGAGAGACTGTTATGATTTTCATTCTTTTGCATTTGCTGAGGAGTGATTTACTTCCAATTATGTGGTCAATTTTAGAGTAGGTGTGATGTGGTGCTGAGAAGAACGTATATTCTGTGAATTTGGGGTGGAGAGTTCTGCAAATGTCTATTAGGTTTGCTTGTTCCAGGCTTGAGTTAAAGTCCTGGATATCCTTGTTAATTTTCTGTCTTGTTGATCTGTCTAATATTGACAATGGGGTGTTAAAGTCTCCCACTATTATTGTGTGGGAATCTAACTCTCTTTGTAAGTCATCAAGAACTTGCTTTATGTATGTGGGTGCTCCTTTATTAGGTGCATATATATTTAGGATCATTAGCACTTCTTGTTGCATTGATCCTTTTACCATTATGTAATGTCCTTTGTCTTCTTTGATCTTTGTTGGTTTAAAGTGTATTTTATTAGAGACGAGAATTGCAACTGCTGCTTTTTTTTGCTCTCCATTTGCTTGGTAAATCTTCCTCCATCCCTTTATTTTGAGCCTTTATGTATCCTTGCATGTGAGATGGGTTTCCTGGATACAGCACACCGATGGGTTTTGGCTTTTTATGTACTTTGCCAGTCTCTGTCTTTTGATTGTGGTGTTTAGTCCATTTACATTTAGGGTTAATATTGTTATGTGTGAATTTGATCCTGCCATTTTGATGCTAGCTGGCTGTTTTTCCCATTTTGATGCAGTTTCTGCATTGTGTCGTTGTTCTTTACCATTTGGTATGTTTTTGCAGTGGCTGGTACTGGTTGTTCCTTTATATGTTTAGTGCTTCCTTCAGGAGCTCTTATAAAGCAGGCCTGGTGGTGATGAAATCTCTGAGCAATTGCGTGTTCATAAACAATTTTATTTCTCCTTCATGTATGGAGCTTAGTTTGGCTGGATTTGAAATTCTGGGTTGAAAGTTCTTTTCTTTAAGGATGTTGAATATTGGCCCCCACTCTCTTCTGGCTTGTAGGGTTTCTGCTGAGAGATCTGCTGTGAGTCTGATGGGCTTCCCTTTGTGGGTAACCCGACCTTTCTCTCTGGCTGCCCTTAGCATTTTCTCCTTCATTTCAACCCTAGTGAATCTGACAATTATGTGCCTTGGGGTTGCTCTTCTTGAGGAATATCTTTGTGGTGTTCTCTATATTTCTTGGAGTTGAATATTGGCCTGCCTTGCTAGGTTGGGGAAGTTTTCCTTGATAATATCCTGAAGAGTATTTTCCAGCTTGGATTCATTTTCTCTGTCACATTCAGGTACACCTATCAAACATAGATTAGGTCTTTTTGCATAGTCCCATATTTCTTGGAGACTTTATTCATTCCTTTTTACCCTTTTTTCTCTAGTCTTGCCTTCTTGTTTTATTTCACTGAGTTGATCTTCGACCTCTGATATCCTTTCTTCTGCTTGGCTAATTCGGCTGTTGAAACTTGTGTATGCTTCGTGAAGTTCTCGTGTTGTGTTTTTCAATTCACATCAATTCACTTATATTCCTCTCTAAGCTGTTTAGTCTCATTAGCATTTCTTCGAATCTTTTTTCAAGGTTCTTAGTTTCTTTGCATTGGGTTAGAACATGTTATTTTAGCTCAGAGAAGTTTCTTATTACCCACCTTCTGAAGCCTGTTTCTGTCAATTCTTGAGACTCATTGTCCATCCAGCCTTGTTCCGTTGCTGGTGAGGAGTTGTGATCCCTTGTAGGAGGAGAGGCATCTGGTTTTGGGTGTTTTCATCCTTTTTGCACTGGTTTCTTCCCATCTTTGTGGATTTATCCGCCTGTCGTCTTTGTACTTGTTGACTTTCAGATGGGGTCTGTGAGCGGATGTTGAGTTTGTTGATGATGAAGTTATTACTTTCTGTTTCTTAGTTTTCCTTCTAACATTCAGGCCCCTCTGGTGTAGGGCTGCTGAGGTCCAATCGAGGCCCTGCTTGCCTGGGGATCACCTGCAGCAGCTGCGGAACAGTAAGGGTTGCTGCCAGTTTCTTCTGTTATGTTTGTCCCAGAAGGATACCCACCCGATATCAGTCTGAGCTCTCCTTTATGAGGTGACTCTTTGGATATACAGGGGTCAAGGAGCTGCTTGAGGAGACCGTCTGTCCTTTATAGGAGCTCAAGTGCTGAGCTGTGAGCTCTGTTGTTCATTTAGAGCTGCTGGGCAGGTACGTTTAAGTCTGCTGCAGCAGAACTCATAACCCCCACCTTTTTTTTTCCCGTGTGCTCTGTCTTGGGGAGTTAGGACTTTATTTATAAGTTTCTGCCATGCTGCTGCCTTTTTTCAGGGCTGCCCTGCCCAGCGAGGAGGCAGCCTAGTCACTGTCTGCCTGCAGAAGCTTTGCTGAGCTGCTGTGGGCTCTGCCCAGCTGTCATGTGAACTTCCCTGCCATTCTGTTTATAAGGGTATAGTTAGAACTGCCTGGGCAATGGCAGCCCACCTCTGTAATGGTGGATTCTCTCTGTAATGGTGGGCTGCCTCGTCAATGGCGGGTTTCCTCAGCAATGGTGGACTACCTCTATAGTGGTGGACTGCCTTGGCAATGGTGAATGCTCCTCCCCCACAGAGCTGGACCATCGTGGGTTCAGTTGTGCTTTCTGTGAAACTCTCAATCCAGAGAGTTTCAGATTGCTGTTTTTTTGTATGGGTGGGACCAGCTGAGCCTGATCACCTGGCTCCCTGCCTCAGAACCCCTCTTTTTTTTTTTAGTTGAACGGGCGACTCTGTCTCCCAGGTGTTCTAGTCGCCTGTTGAAAAGGTGCCGGGATCTGTGTGATTTCCTGTGTGGTGACCCACTGTTCTGGCTGAAACAGCCTCGCTGAGATTTGTGGTGCTTTTTTTGTCCGGGAATCTCCTGGTCTGGCTCCCCGTTTCAGTCTCCTTTTTGTATCAGTTGAATGGGTGACTCTGTCTCCTAGGAGCTCCAATCGCCAGCTTAAATGGGGCCCAGGCACGTGTATTTTGTGCAGAGACCCACTGGGCTGGGGCGCCGTGCTGGCGACCTGTGGGGCCCCTCTGCCTGGGAATCTCCTGGTCTGTGGGCAATAAAAATCTGTCTGTAAATGCAGCATCCACTCACCCTCCATGTTTTCACTGGAGCTGCAATCCTGAGCTGCTTCTAATCTGCCATCTTGGATCCGTCCCAGAAGGTGGGAATCTAATTCTTAAGCTGAGCTACACAAGGGTGGAGGTGATTGAAGCAAAGCCATTTACTTTTGAGGCTATTCATGAGTCTCTGCTTTCAAAGTCCCCTTCATTTCTGTGACCTTCCAAACATCCTTTCAATAAATATTTAGTTCTTGTTTGCCTGTGTTAGGATAGGTTTCTGTTACTTGCTTTTAAATTCCTCTAAGTTATACAGATGTAGATAGTACATGATAGTTTGTTATTTTTGTTTCCCAAAATGAAAACGCCTTTGTTGAATGTTCCAGTAATGGTGGTGCTATTATTAATATCTTTTTTTTTCTTTTTTTGAGATGAAGTCTGGCTCTGTCACCCAGGCTGGAGTGCAGTGGCATGATCTTGGCTCACTGAATCACTGCAACTTCCGCTTCCTAGGTTCAAGCAATTCACCTCAGTCTCCCAAGGAGCTGAGACTACAAGTGCATGCCACAACACCCTGCTAAGTTTTTGTATTTTTAGTAGAGACGGGGTTTCACCACGTTGGCCAGGATGGTCTTGATCTCCTGACCTCGTGATCCACCTACCTCAGCCTCCCAATATCGTCTTCTTATTAATATCTTCTCATTACCACAGAGAAATAGCAGTAATAGCTAATGTTATTGAGCATTTCCTGCTTGCTAAGTTCTGTGTTAGGAGACAGTGTCAAGTCTAAGGGCTTTGGCTTTGCTTGCATTCAGATCTGGGCTCTGAGTCCGTGGCTCTGTGACCTTGGGCAAATTTCTTATCTCTGAATCTCAGTATTCTCATGTGTAAAATAGAAATAATAATAGTGTTTCATAAAGATATTATGAATCTTAAATGAGCTAATATATATAAAACCACATCTGGTATATGGTAAATACTCAATACATGTCAGGCCCTGATTGTTACATGTTTTGGCTAAAAAAAGAAGTGGGGTTTCATTGAGCTGATGTAACTTGCTCAAGAGCAGACAGCCGGCCAGGCGCAGTGGCTCACGCCTGTAATCCCAGCACTTCAGGAGGCTGAGGTGATGGATCACTTGAGGTGAGAATTTTGAGACTAGTCTGGCCAACATGGTGAAACTCCGTTTCTATTAAAAATACAAAAATTAGCCGGGCATGGTGGTGTGTGCCTGTGTTCCCAGCTACTTGTGAGGCTGAGACAGGAGAATCACTTGAATCTAGGAGGCAGAGATTGCAGTGAGCTGAGATCATGCTGCTGCACTGCAGTCTGGGTGACATAGCAAGACTGTCTCAAAAAAAAAAAAAAAAAGGCAAACAACTATGATATAGTGCGAGCTGGTATTAAATAAAATCAAATCCTGCTCGTTAAGTGCCCAGCACTGAGCCTGGTACATATAGAATGGTCTTCAAATTGCACCTGCTATTATTCTTCTGAGTGGCTCATTAGCTCACATTTGGGAGGGAGGTATGTGGAAACAATGCCCTGGGGAAAAACTAAAATCAGAAGTTAGGCAGCCTCTCCTTCCTCTGCTATCACCTCATATATCTTCCTTTTCCTCCCCCTTCCAGAGTCCGTATCAGGCCCCATTCCAGATAATCCTGGCTGCTGTGCTAAGTGATAACTGAGTTATTGGCTGGTATTTAAGATAAGGCCTTTCCTAGGCCATTTGCATTTCAGTGGGGGAATTCCTGAGAACCTAGTGGCTCCCTCATTCAAGGCATTTAGGGTGTATTGCTTTTTCCTCTAAGGAGATCCTGAAGATGTCCCTTTGGAAAAGTTATTCAACCTTGCTGAGGTCTCATTAATTAACATCTCACCTCAGGAGGACCAGCATGCCTGAACAATGCTTTCAACTGATCAGTTTTACTGTGGGTTACCACAGGCACTGTGTGATTGCCACAGTAGGGGGGAGCAAGGTCAAGGGCAGATCCTTATGGAATTGGAATATTGCAATATCGTGGTATGTGTATGTGTGTGTAATAAATACTTTAGTCCCAGCCAGTGCCATTCAGTAGATTAACGCATATTATTTCTGTTTTCACAGCAGTTCTAAAAGTTTGGTATTATTTCCCCATTTTGCAGATGAAGAAACTGAAGCCCTTTGGGGGTATTGGGGCACTGCTGTTTTTCCTTATCCAACATTCTCCCTTGCCCGTCTTTTGTTATTAGCATACAGCTCATGATGTAGTCAGGATTTGTTTTCCTGCCCAGATCTCATGTTGAAATGTAATCCCCAATGCTGGAGGTGGGGCCTGGTGGGCAGTGATTGGAACATGGGGGCAGGTGTCTCATGATGATTTAGCTCCATCCCCTCGGTGCTGTCCTCACTATAGTGAGTGAGTTCTTGTGAGATTTAGTTGTGTAAGTGTGTAGCACCTCCCCGCTTTTCTCATGCTCCTCCTCTTGCCATGTGAACTTCAGGATCCCTCTTTGCCTTCCGCCATGATTAGAAGTTTTCTGAGGCCTCCCCAGAAGTTGATGCTGGTGTTATGCTTCCTGTACTACCTGCAGAACTGTGAGCTAATTAAACCTTTTATAAATTTCCCAGTGTCAGGTATTTTTTTTAAAAAATATAGCAATGTGAGAATAGACTAATAAAGCTCATGTGGGACTGAGCCTCCCTGACTCTTGTGCCTGAGAACTGACGAATCTAAATAATCTACCCCACTGGCCACTGTGATTGGTTCAGGGATGGACATAGGAAGCCAATGAGAGCCAGAGTTGGGACTTTTGTCAGAGATTTAGGAATGTGCCTTTTCTGACTTAGAGGGCCTAAGAAAGCAGAATGAGCCTACAGGAGACAGGGGCTATCTTTGCCTACCTGAGAAAAAAGCAACACCAAGGAGACAGAGGTGGAAAAAGAGAGGTTGGTGTCAGTCATTATCATGTGAGCCTCTGAATCCAGACATGCCCAATGCCTGGATATTCCTGGACTTTTCAGTTTGTTGATCAACACATCCTGTTTCGTGCTTAACCCAGTCTTTGATCTGGATTATCTGTCACTTGTAACTGAAAGAATCTTGATGAAGACAAATTCAGAGAGTGTTAAGGAATCAATGTTAGTGTCCATGAAAAATTCATATGTGGAAGCCCTAGCCCCCAGAGTGATGGTTTTTGGAGGTGGGGCCTTTGGGAGGTAATTAGATTGAGATGGTATCATGAGGGTGGGGCCCAAACAATGAGATTAGTGTCCTCAAAGGAAGAGGAAGAGACTGGAACTTTCTCTCTACACCATGTCAGCACACAGTGAGAAGGTGGCTGTCTGTAAGACATGAAGAGAGCCCTCACCAGGCTCACTTTTGTACCTTGATCTCAGATTTTTAGCCTCCATAACTGATAAGCCATACAGTTTATGGTACTTTGTTATGGCAGCTTGAACTGATTAAGACAGAGAGGATAAGTGCCTCATGTGATATCACATAGCTAATGAGCAGCAGACTGGACTTTTCAGTTTGTTGATCCGCACATTCAGTTTCCTGCATAATCCAGTCTTTGATCAGAGTTTTTTGTCACTTGTAACTGAAAGAATCTTGATGAAGACAGACTCAGAGAGTGTTAAGGAATCAATGTTAGTGTCCCTGAAAAATTCTTATGTGGAAGCTCTAGCCCCTAGCCCTTGCCCCAGTTCATATGTGGAAGCCCTAGCCCCACTGCTGGGATTTGAACTCAGGTGTTGCTGACTTCCAAGTCCATGAAGTCTCCATGGAAGTATGAGCTCTGGTGGGAGAAGAATGGGTGGAGTAGTTGCCAACATTAGTTTCAGTCTGGAGAAGAAAGCCTGGTGATATGGTTTGGCTGTGCTCCCACCCAAATCTCAACTTGAATTGTATCTCCCAGAATTCCCATGTGTTATGTGAGGGACCCAGGGGGAGGTAATTGAATCATGGGGGCTGGTCTTCCCCTTGCTATTCTCATGATAGTGAATAAGTCTTACACGATCTGATGGTTGTACTCAGGGGTTTCTGCTTTTGCATGTTCCTCATTTTCTCTTGCCACGGCCACATAAGAAGTGCCTTTCGCCTCTCGCCATGATTCTGAGGCCTTCACAGCCAGGTGCCACTATAAGTCCAGTTAAACCTCTTTTTCTTACCAGACTCGGGCATGTGTTTATCAGCAGTGTGAAAATGGTCTAATATACCTTGGTTTGCAGGGAGTTTGGTAGTGGGATCAGGGGCAGCTAGATTACCTGGCGAGGAAACAGACGACCTTAGAAATACAACCTAATTCCCTTTCCCACTTTACTAAGTTCAGTGTTGGTTGAACTCCAGTTGTTAAACTAAATAAAAATTGCCTTTTTTTAGTGCTTACTAGATGGGGAGCACTGTACTAATATCTCATTTTGTCATCCAAATCACCCTAGGAAAGAGATACTATTATCTCTTTTTGAATGACTTTCCCAGAGTCACACAGATAGTGGTGAAGCTGGGGTGGAACATGTTTTGGTCTGAATTATGTTCCCCCAAAATTTGTATGTCGAAACCCTAACCCCCAATGTAACTGTATTTGAAGAGATTATCTTCATAGAGGTAATTAAGGTTAAATGAAGCCATTAGGGTGGGGCCCTAATCCAGTAGGACTGGTGACTTTTCAAGGAGAGGATGAGACATCAGAGTTCTCTCTGTGTGTCCTTGCAGACTCAAAGAAAAGGTCATGTTAAAAAAAAAAAAGGTCACGTTAGTACTCAGCGAGAAGGCAGACATCTGCAAGGCAGGAAGAACGATCACATAAGAAACTTAATTTTCCAACACCTTGATCTTAGACTTCTTGCCTCTATAACTGTGAAAAGATTAATTTCTGTTGTTTAAGCCTCAAGTTGTGGGATTTTCTTATGGCAGCTCGAGCAGACTCACACAGAACCTAAGCCTACCTGGGTCCAGATCTCATCTTCTTAATCACCATGTGGGATCGCTAACACCCACCTATGGGTGCACAAAAATTTAACATGTGATAAAAGGACCTTTACAGAGAGTGGTCTGGGGCTGGGGCTGCTTCTTTAAAAGGACCAGAATTGGTCCTGGAGTCCTAAAGCTGGAAGGATAAGTGCAAACTCATATCTACTTGGCAGGATGAATCCAAACCTTTCAGCAGGTGCAAACTAATGTTTTCAGCTCTGCCATCCTTTCTGTCCTATGGGGTAGAATACAAAACAGCTCAGTCTTATCAAGAGAATACAATAAAACTCTTTGCTTGGAAAAAGACAGCTTTATTTCTGTTAAAGGGCCACATTAAGAGCCTAGAAGCAACTCTCTTTGCAGGAAAAAGGAACAATATTAGAGTGATGAATTAGTTCCTTACAACCCAGTGACAGACTGATGGATAAACGCAGTGACAGACCCCAAATTTTATCTTTCTGTAAATCTGCCCCAAAGAAAACGTCTTTGTCCTTGTAGATGCTTTCTGAAAATGGGATTAAAACATGGCAGAATGCCCCACTGTCTGGTTGACATTTGTTATTATTATTGCTTTTAAGTAAGAGCCAGGGTTCAGGTGTTAAAACCCAAGTGTTCAGTAATGATGGTACCACCCGGCTCAGCATAATATGCTTCCCGTGTCTCTCTTGTTTTGATAGCTGGATATCTTGGCAAGAGGCATACACCACTGGGGCTTAATAAGGTTTAGGGCTGTCCTGTTCTGACTAACTCCCTTTGTGGCCCAAATAAACAACACTATAACAATCAACATGGGAAACCTTTATTTTTTTTTTCTTCTGAGAAACGTCGGCACAAAAGCCTTATTTTTCTGCCTTGAAAGTGTTTTAACTTAAATGCCAATTTAATTCTGGAAATCGTCCGTGGAGGGCCAAGCGCATTATTATACTCTTTGTTATGGGGATGGGAGGATGCAGGAGGTGGCATCAGTGGTTATGACAACTCCACATCTTTGAATCAGGGATTGTTGACACCGACCATACATTGGAATCACCTGGGGAGCTTTAGAAAAGTACTGACACACAGGTCTTAACCCAGAGATTTTGATTTTCTCTGTCCTGGGGTACAGGCTCACCAATGGGGTTTTATTTTAAGTGCCCCGGGTTATTCTGATGTGCAGCCACAGTTGGGATACACTGCTTTAAACCAATTTTAGAGTTCGGCATTTTCCTCATAAACAGCTTAAAGTATAGGAAATAAATGGTCTATGCTGTGGTTTGATGTTTTTTTGTTGTTTGTTTGTTTTGTTTTTTAAGATGGAATCTCCTTCTGTCACCAAGGCTGGAGTGCAGTGGTGCAATCTCAGCTCACGGCAACCTCCGCCTCCTGGGTTCAAGTGATTCTCTAGCCTCAGCCTCCTAAGTAGCTGGGACTGCAGGCGCACGCTATCACACCTGGCCAATTTTTGTGTAAGTAGAAACAGGGTTTCACTATGTTGGCCAGGCTAGTCTCAAACTCCTGACCTCGTGTGATCCACCTGCCTCAGACTCCCAAAGTGCTAGGATTATAGGCGTGAGCCACCACACTCAGCCTGGATGTGTTTTTTTCCCCCCTGAAACTCATGTTGAAATTTTATTTCCAATGTGGAGGTATTGGGAGGTGGGGCCTGGTGGAAGGCGTTTGGGTTGTGTGGTGGATCCTTCGAGCATGGCTTGGTGCTGGTACTGTAATAGTGAGTGGTTGCTGGCCCTGATGAGACTGGATTAGTTCTCTTGAGAGTGGGTTGTTATAATACAAGGACACCCCTTGTGTTTTCCTCTTTGGATGTGTCTGTTTCCCTTTTTACCTTCTGCCATGCTGTGTTGCAGTGCAAAAGCCCTCACCAGAAGCAGGTGCCGGCACCATGCTTCTTTAACTTCCCAGCCTGCAGAGCTGTGAGCCAAAACAACCTTTTTGCTTTATAGATTCCCCAGCCTCAGGTATTCTGTTATAGCAACAAAACATGAACTAAGATAGTATCTATGCTGTATAAATAAATGTACTGTGTTACCTCGAACAAATTACTTGACCTCTTTATGTTTCCTCAATTTTCTTGTCTATATAATTTGGGTAAAAGAAATACCTAACTCATAGGATTGTGGTGAGGATTATTAAATGAAGTATTTAACATGCCTGACAGAGAATACACATTTGATACATGTTGGCTATTTTTATTACGACTATTGTTATTATCATCTGTTAGATGATAAACCAAGAACTAGTAAACTAGAGTCTAGTTTTATTTTAAAAGGAGGGGGATATTTACTGATTCATATGAACAAATCTATGAAGGGGTAAGGGTAGATCTGCTCTCAGGACAGCTGGGTCCATGGACTCAAAACCATTCATTGTTTCTTGCTCTCTCTCATTTTGCTTCTTTTTCTCATGTTAGCTTCAGGCTCAGGGACCAGCTTTTCTGCACAGGAAAGAGAGGCATTATTTCAGGCTGACCTGACACATGCTTTATGTCTGGAAAGGAAAAAGGGACTTTTCTCACCAGATTCAGTGGGGAAAAAATCCTGAGGAAAGACTTCAGTTGTCCAGAATTGAGTCATGTGCTCATTACTGCAATGTTCACTGTGGTCATGAAGGTGGGGTCTACTCCCAGAGGGATGAAAAGTGAGGTGCTCAGAAGACAAAAATAACAACCACACAATGACGAAAAGTCAGTTCTAGTAAGAACGGCTGTATCCCTTCCACAAATATTTATTAAGCATCTATTAGGGGCTGGACATGGCTCTAGATACGACTTTATAAGATTAGAAATGCATGTTCCATTTAAAAATATTGAAGTATAGTTTCATACAGTAAGCTTCACCCATTTATTGAGATATAATTCACATACAGTAAAATTTGACCTTTTAAAGACCTGCAATATTTTATACCTTTTGGTGCTATAGTAAATGGTAGTAAATTTTGGAATTGGGAGGTGTTAGGGTTCCCACTTTGTTTTTTTGTAAAATTTGACAAACACAGTTATGTACCACTACCACAATTAAGATATGGAATATTTCAATTATCCCCCAAATTGTCTTGTATGTCTTTCAAGTCCACCCTTTCTCTTCTCGCTGCCGATGGCAGCCATTGATCTGGTGTTTTTTTTTTTTTTTTTCTCTATAGTTTGCCTTTTGCAGAATGTCATTTAAATGGAATCATACAACATGTGACCTCCTTTCACTTAGCATTTGAGATTCATACACATCATTGTGTGTATGAATAGGTCCTTCCTTTTTGTTACTGAGTGGTAGCCCATGGTGTAGGTATGCTGCTGTTTGTGTATCCATTCACAAGCTGAGGGATATTTAGGTTATTTCCAAGTTTGGAGTGATTGTGAAAAAGCTCCCAAAAGACTTGCATACAAAATTTTGTGTAAACATACATTTTAAATGTCATTTGGTAAATGTCTGGGAGTGAGGATGCTGAATCACATGGTAAGCATATACTAGGCTTTGTAAGAAATTGCCAAAATGCTTTCCAAAGTGACTGTAACATTTTGCATTCCCAATCACAGTGCATGAGGGTTATGGTTACTTCACATTCTTAACAACACATGGTATTGTCAGTTTTTAAGAAGTCCATTCTAATAGGTGAGTAGTAGTGTTTTATTCTGGTTTTGTTAATAACTAGTGGTGCTGGCCTCTTTTTGGGTGCTAATTTGCAATTCATATATTTTCTTCGGTAATGTATGTGTTCACATTGTGTGTCCATTTTTTGAGCTGCTTGTTTCTTATTGAAATTTAAGTGTTCTTTGTATATTCTGGATATAAGTCCAGATATCAGGTATGTATTTTGAATACATCTTTTCCCAGTCTGTGGCTGCTTTTTCATTCTCTTAACAGTGGCATTTGAAGAGCAGAAATTTTATATTTTGGTCTAGTCAAATTGAACAATTTTTAAAAATTCATGAATTATGTGTCATATCTAAAATACCTTTGCTTAATCCAAGATTAGAGAGATTTTCTCCATTTTTTTTCGGAAATGTTATAATTTTAGGTCTATATTTGAGTCTGTGATCCCTTTTGAGGTAATTACTGCAGCTTATGTGATAGGTAGATTGAAGCCCATTATTTTGCTTTTGGATGCTGCTGTGATTTGAATGTGTCTCCCAAAGGTCATGTGTTGAAAACTAAATCCCCAATGCTACAGTATTTAGAGATGGGAACTTAAGAGGTCATTAAGAGGCTAGGTGTAGTGGCTCACACCTGTAATCCCAGTGCTTTGGGAAGCCCAGGTGGTGAATAGCTTGAGGCCAGAAGTTCAAGATCCCATCTCTACAAAAAAAAAAAAAAAAAAAATGCTGGGTACGGTGGTGAACTCCTGGTATACTCCTGTAGTCTTAGCTATTTAGGAAGCTGAAATAAGAAGATCTCTTGATGCCAGGATTTCTAGGCTGCAGTGAGCTGCAGTCGCATCACCACACTCCAAACTGACTGATAGAATGAGACCCTGTCTCTAAAGAAGGAGAAAAATGTAATCAGATCATGTGGGCTCTGCCCTCATGAATGGATTAACACTGTTATTGTGAGAGTGGGTTCGTTATCGTGGGAGTGGGTCCCTGATAAAAGGGTGAGTTTAGCCCCCTTTCCTTCCCCTTTTTTGCCTGCTCTTTTGTCCTTCTGCCTTTAGCCACAGAATGATGCCGCAGGAAGGCACTGGCAGATGCAGATCCCTTGGTCTTAGACTTCCCAGCTTCCAGAACTGTGAGAAATAAACCTTGTTTTTAAATAAACTACTCAGTCTCAGGTAGTGTGTTACAGCAACATAAAACAGACTATGAAAGATGTTCAGTAATTATTTCAGTGTCATTGAATTGCTTTTGCACCTTAGTGGAAAAAATAAGCTGACCATATTTGTGTGAGTCTATTTCCGGACTCTGTTCTGTTCTATTGACCTATGGGTTTTCCTCTTCACCAGTATTTTGTAGTCCTGATGACTGTAGCTTCATAGCCAAACCTGAAATCAGGTAGTGTGAGTTTTTTAACGTTGTTCATCTTTTTCAAAATTATTTTTGAATTCTATTTGTTGCCTTTCTATTTAAAAGTTAGAATCAGATTGTTGGTTTCTACAAAAAAAAGGCTTACTGAGGGTTTGATGGAATTGCATTGAATTAGGGAGAATTGGCAACTTAACAATATTGAATAGTTCAGTCCATGAACACAGAATATGTTTCCATTTATTTAGGTCATCTTTAATTTCTTTTATCAGTCTTCATAGTTTTCACCACAGAGATCTTGGACATGTTTTTTCCGAATGTTACATGTCTTTTGATGCTATTGTAAATTTCACAATTGGAAGTGCAAGTCCTCCAACTTTCTTTTTTTCAAAGCCGTTTTGTCTATTTCTGGATTGTTTGCTTTTTAACATACATTTTAGCATTAGTTTTCTGGAAAAACTCTGCTGAGATATTTATAGGAGAGGTCTTGAATCCATAGATCAGTTTGAAAAGAATTGCTAAAAATAACTGAGACTTCCAATCCATGAACATAGAATATCTGTCAATTTATTTAGGTCCTTTTACATTTTTATCAGTAATTTTTATAGTTTTCAGTGTACAAGCCTTGCATTTCTTTTGTTAAATATATTCTGAAGTATTTTATTCCTTTTGATGCTATTGTGAACAGAATTGTCTTCTTAATTTTCTTTTCAGATTGTTCATTACTGGTTTATACAATACAATTGATTTTTGTATATTGATTTTCTATTTTTTCTTGAGTGTGCTTTGGAAGTTTACATTTTTTTTTAAAGAATTTGTCTAAGTGGTTGGATTTATTGGGATAAAGTTGTTCCTAATATTCTGTTGTTATATCTTAATTTCTGCGTTATCTATAGTGGTGTCATCTCTTAAATGCTCGATATCAGTAATTTATGTTTCCTCTTGTTAATCAGTCTGGCTAAGGGCTTATTAAAATTATTGATCTTTTTAAGAATTATATTTTAAGTTCTAGGATACATGTGCAGAACGTGCAGGTTTATTATATAGTCATACACACGCCATGGTGGTTTGCTGCACCCATCAACCTGTCATCTACATTAGGTATTTCTCCTGATGCTATCTCTCCCCTATCCTCCCGACCCCCAACAGGCCTCGGTGTGTGATGTTCCCCTCCCTTTGTCCATGTGTTCTCATTGTTCAGCTCCCACTTATGAGTGAGAACATGTGGGTTTCCTGTTTCTGTGTTAGTTTGCTGAGAATGATGGTTTCCATTACTTGGTATATACCCAAAGGATTATAAGTCATTCTACTATAAAGACACATGCACACGTATGTTTATTGCTGCACCATTCACAATAGCAAAGATCTGGAACCAACCCAAATGCCCATCAATGACAGACTGGATAAAGAAAATGTGGCACATATATAACATGGAATACTATGCAGCTATAAAAAAAAGATGAATTCTTGTCCTATGTAGGGACATGAATGAAGCTTGAAAATTATCGATCTTTTACTGTACCAGTTTTTGTTTTTATTTTTTCTCAACTGTTTTTCTGTTTTCAATTTTATTGATCTACTCCTTATTATTTACTTTCTTTTGTCTGACTTGGGTATTATGTGCTTTACTTTTATTTTTTTTTCCAGCTTTTTAAGGTGGAAGCTTGGGCTATGATTTAAGACCTTTATTATTTTCAAACATAGGCATTTAATTATATAGAGTTCCCTGCAAACATTGCTTATCTGTATTTCACAAACTTTGATATGTCAAAATTTCTTCTATTAAAAAAAATTATTATTCTTTAAGTTCTAGGGCACATGTGCAGATCGTGCATATTTGTTACTTAGATACACATGCATAATTAAATTTGAAATATTCCCTGATTTTCATTGTACCTTCCTGTTTGATCCATGGGTTGTTTAGAACTATGTTGTTTAATTTCCAAGTATTTTAATATTTTCTAGATATGTTTATATTATTGATTTGTAATTTAATTTCACACGGTCACAGAATATACTTTGTATTAGTTCAGCATGTTAAATTTGTTAAAGTTGTTTTATGGCCCAGAATATCTTGCTGAATGGTTCATATTTACTTGAAAAGAATACGTATTCTGTTGTTGTTGAGTGGAATGATATATAAATGTCAATTAGGTAAACTTGATTGATAGTGTTGTATATCCTTGCTGATTTTCTATTTCTTTCATCAATTACTAAAAGAAAAATTGTGAAGTCTCCAAGTGTAAATGTCTGTTTTTTTAGTTCCATTTTTTTTTTTTGCCTCATGTGTAGTGACGCATTTTTTTGTTAAGCACACATGTATTTTCAATGGTTATGTCTTCTTGATGAATCATTACATAAAGTCTCTTTGAAAATATTTCTTGTCTACTTTCATACTAATATAACCACTCCAGATTTTGTTTTGTTGTGTTTTGGAACTAATATGTTAAATCAATATATGGTTTTGGATAGCATTTGCAGGATATTTGTAGTTCTATTCTTTTACTTTTAACCAATTTTTATCTTTACATTTAAAGTAGGTTCCTTGCAGGCAGCCTATAGTTGGGTCTTGCTTTTTAAAATTCAATCTGTCAATCTTTGTCTTTTAATGTGCATGTTTAGACCATTTGCATTTAATATCATTGTTAATGTTGGGTTAAAATACAATACCTTACTAGTTGGGATTATTATTATTAATGTGCTTTCTTTTTGTTATATCTGAGTCTTCTGCGAATTCTCCAAATGGTCTCTGCTGAGCTTTGGCAAACAGAGGGGAACAGGTTATTCCATAAGAGTGACAGTGCCAGTGGGGTCTCTAGTAGAGATCAGCTGTGCCCAGCTTATTGCACTGCCACCTAGATCTCAAGCGGCAGAAGCAGCAATGTGGCAGACTGACAAGATGGCCAGTCATTCAACAAAACACTTAATGAGTACTATCTCATTAGCATGGTAGATACAATTGTTAAACCACCAGTGTACAGATGAGAAAATTGAAGCTCAGAAAGACTAAGTGATCTGACCAAGATTATGCAGTGGCAGAGCCAAGATTTAAGCCCAAGTCCATCTGAATTTGAAACTTAGCATCTTAATCACTATGTGGACAGGCTATAGATACATAATTTGAAGGTGTACCTTAATGATCTTAATCCAAATTGTTATCAATATGTAAGTTGAAGGATGCAATTAAATTTTCAACCTTGGCTGGGCACAGTAGCCCACATTTGCAATCCCAGCACTTTGGGAAACTGAGGTGGGCAGATCACGAGGTCAAGAGAGCAAGACCATCCTGACCAACGTGGTGAAACCACATCTCTCCTAAAAATATGAAAATTAGCAGGGCGTGGTGGCATGCACCTGTAATTCCAGCTACTCAGGAGGCTGAGGCAGGAAAATCGCTTGAACCCGGGAAGTGGAGGTTGCAGTGAGCCGAGATCATGCCACTGCACTCCAGCCTGGTGACAAAGTGAGACTCAGTCTGAAAATAAAATAAAATTTTTTTCAACCTTTTGAGGGGGTTGTCTCCTCAAGGTAGGACAATACAAACCTGTTACCTGTTAGATAATACCTATTAGAGTGGCTATTTTTAAAAAGATGAAAGGTAACTCATACTAGTGAGGATATGGAGACTTTGGAATCCTTGTATGCTCTTGGTAGGAATGTAAATTAGTTTAGCCATTTTAGAAAGCAGTATGGAGTTTCCACAAAAAAATTAAAAATAGAACTACCATATGATCCAGCAATCTCCTTACTGGATATATACCCAAAGGAAATAAAATCAGTACGTTGAAGAGATATCTACACTCTCATGTTCATTGCAGGATTATTCACAACAGCCAAGATATGAAATCAAACTAAGAGTCCATTAATAGATAAATAGATAAAGGAAATGTGTTGTATATATACACCATGGAATACTATTCAGCCTTAAAGAAGAAAATGTTGCCATTTGGAACAACATAGATGAATCTGGAGGATATTATGTTAAGTGAGATAAGCCAGGCACAGAAAGTCAAATACCACATGATCTCACTTATCTTAAAAAGTTGACTTTATAGATGCACAAAGTAGAATGGTAGTTACCAGGGGATGATTGTTGGGGAGACGTTGACCAAAGGATGTAAAATCTCAGGAGGAATGAGTTGAAGAGATACATTATACAATATGGTGACTATAGTTAATAGCAATGTATTACATTCTTGAAAATTGCTAAGAGATTAGATTTTAAGTGTTCTCACTACAGAAAATAAGTATGCAAGGTAATGCGTATGTTAATTAGCTTCAGTCATTCCACAGTGTGAACATATTTCAAAACATTATCTTGTACATGATAAATATACACAATTTTATTTGTCAAATAAAAGTTAACCGATTAAAATTTAAAAAGAAATTGGTATTATTTTATTTGCCTTTGTTAGAAATCCAGTAATTAATGGGAGACAAGGAAACATAATTGATTTGAAGACTTAATCAACTTGTACTTATGAATTGGCCAAGGGACATGTCTGCTAATTTGCCCATTTCTTGAGTTTGTAGAAAAGCAGGGTACAGATGATCGCTTCAGTGGAGAAAGCAGCTCTCCAAATGAAGATAGCAAGTGGTGAAGCAGAGTGATTCTGACATCCACTAACTAGGTAAGTACACTGACTCCACCAGCTCATTGCGTGCTTTCATTCTACCCTGTGGAATCCCCTTTTAGCCAATCCTTGATCAAATAATGAACCTATTGCAAGAAATAAATTATGGGGAAGCACGTCCATCACTACCTCCCTAACTCAGAAAAATCGAGCTTTTTTCTGTTCTACGCTGTTTCCTGTCATGCATAATATAGCAAATTAATTAGTGGATCTGGCGGCATTTGCTAACGCAATTTCTCTCCCTTGCTTGAGGTGAATTATGTTCATGCTTCAGTCACTTGAATATTATTCTTCCATGTTTGACGGAATTATGTTATCAGGTGATGATTCCATTGCACACTATCTGATTCTAATTAAACCAGAAAATAGTGACATTGTATAAGAGGAGAATGTTTCACAGTCTGCACCACCCACCCCCTTGTCGCTACATCCCGTTTTTTAGAGCTTTTTGAGCTGTGCTTGGGCTGTTTTTTGTTGCTTACATCGCCTTACTCTTCTCCAGACACAATGGCTTCTTGGGCATTGCCTTCATCTACTAGGTAATTTGTATAAATTGAGTCTTGGAAGACATACTGTTTATACTCATCTTTTTTAAAATCAGAAGCATAAAGCACAGTAGTATCTGTGAGTATTTCAGATGATATCAAAGAAGAAAATGTGCTGTTTTATCAAAATGATTCATGTAAGTTGGAAAGAAAAGTTTCTGAGAGAGGAAAAACTAAAATTTTAAAGGGGAAAGAGGGAAATGGGCCATAAAGATGAATGGGGAAGTATTGTAATGTAGAGGTTAAGATCACAGGCTTGTGGTGCGGGTTTTGACTTCTGGTTCTGTCTTTATCTACTATTTCTTTCTCCTTACACAATAATAAGGGCTCAGGAGTTAATTGATTTGCCAGAGGTCTAATGATGAGATAGTAAAAGAACCAGGGCTGGGCCTCCCGTTCCACTTATTTTTCTATACCCTATTAAATGCCAAGCCCTGATTCTGCCAGGGTGGAGAGTGAAGGAGGGCCCCTGGAGACATCAATTACAGCAGGTCACTGGGTATCAGAGTCTCTTTTCTCACGAGGATAAAGATGTCCTTTTGAGTTAGACTGTATTCACCCTTCATGAACCTTGGGGACATTGATGGCAGGGAGAGGTTTCTAAAGCTTTAGACAACTCGGAGGTAAAATAGGCACCATGCTGTAAATGAAAGGCGCTTTTATGGTTGGCTGAAAAAAATATAGCACACTACTTTAAACTTAGAAAGCCCAAGTGCAGTCCAGTGTGGTCTGCAGGCTTTGGTCTTTTGTCCCTGTTCAACAGGTGGTAAAGCTGGGAGAGGTAATTGCTGATGGAGACTTCTCCTGTTGGGATAATACGTCTCAGACCATAGGCCTGACATTTTCCAGAATTTTTCTTTTGGAGAAATGGGCTCCTACCTTGCAACAATAAATTATGTAATTCAGGTTGAACCTGGCTCTGTTTTTCCACTGATTTCTGTCTTCCTCGGTGAAGACCACTTGGCCTCCGCCTCCCTGTTAGATGTTATTCTTGGCCTGTATATGCAGTAGAAAGCCTAACTTTGCCCAGGCTATAGGCAAGATGAAATGGTACCTTCTGGGGTGGTGGAAGGAAAGGGCTATTTCTTTGGGCTACTTAAAGGACCCAGAAAGTGAAAGAAAAATCATGTTTTTCTTTGCAGAATTTCTGCTGTGGAAAGAGGCAAAGCCAATCAAGGGACAGAGATCCTTGGTATATATGTATTGAATATCTACTATATTGCAGGTCATATTCTGGGTGCTAGGGAGACAGCTGAACAAAACAGGCAAAAATCCCTGCCATGAGGAACCAGGAATAGGTGTTTAATATGGTCTGGTAGGAAAAGTACAGAAATAAAGGCCCTAATCTTGGCCTTTTTAATAGATTATAGTCTAGTGGGGAGAAATACACATTAAACAACAACAAGAAGAGGAAAGTATATAGTATAGTGGAAGGTGATAAGTTTAATGAAGAAAATTAAGCAAAGGAAAGAAATAACAAAAACAGAGAAGAAATGGAGGAGGTTTCTATTTAAAATAGGGAGGTCAGGGAAGGCTTTCCGGAGCAGAAGAATTTTGAGCACATACTTGAAGAGGCAAGAGAGTGAACCACGTAGATATCTGTGGGAAGAACATTAGGGGAAGGAAACCCAGCAAGTAGAAACTTCCAAGGATGTTTTAGAAAAAGCAACAGGGCCAAGTGTGGTGGGGCTAGAGAGAGGGAGTGGGAGAGTGGTGAGAAATGAGGCCACCTTCAATGACTGTAGTTTGCTTAATTTGCAGCTGCTGGCAAGACGGGAGGAAGTAGTTTGAGTTGAACAAGGACTTAATAGGCATATGGAATCAGACTAGGTGCTAGGCTAGACCCAAGGATGGGAAAGGTGACTCTGCATTCAAGAACCAAGTAGTTCAGTTCAAGATTGAACATTGGCCCGTGTGGAACCTTAGAAAACAGTGGTGCTCAGGTGTGCTACATATAGATATCTGAAGGAAGAGAGCAGGTTGTAGAGGATTGGATTGGATATAAGGCTCTGGAGGCAGACTGCCTGGGTATGAATCATAGCTCCAGCACTTATTACTGGTGTGATCTTGGGCAAACTACTTCACCATCTGAGGATCAGTCTTTGCATCTGTAAAATGGAGTTCACAATGGAAGGTACATTGCAGGGGTGTGTGAGGATTTAAGACAGCACATGCTTAGCAAGTGCCATGTACATAGTAAGCCCTCAGTAGATATGAGCTGACATTATTATTCATTGAGGGAGTTAGAATGATTCTGTAAAGCTTGGAACCATGGAGTTAGCGAGATGCTGTGGACTCAAGGGAATTTCCACTAGACTGCCCTTAACTTCTCTTAGATGGTGCTTGTATGGATTGCATGTGACTGAAATAATTTTTGGTGCTGGAAGCATCATAAGGAGAGAGTACAGTGGATTAAAATATAGGAGTGATGGTTATGCCTATACTAACAGTGTTTTGCTGTGGAGAAAGCCCTCAAGGGAAAAGGCAAAGAAGCGATCAAACATATCAGTATGGGGTTGAACAAGAGCAGTGAGGACAATGTACATAGTTGACTGACTAGAGTAATGGCAGTAAGAATGGCAATTTATTGAGCACTTGCACATGTTATCTCATGTAGGGCTTATGGCAGTCCTGTAAGGTGGGTGCTCATATTATCTTCATTTTGCTACTGTGGAAGTGAAGGCTCAGAGAATTGAAGCGATTTGCTAAAGGTCACACAGCTAGTAAGAGGCAGATCTGGAATTCAACTCAAGGGAATTTCCACTAGGCTTCTTAACTTCTCTTAGATGGTGCTTATGTGGCTTGCATGTGACTGAAATAGAGTTTTGGTGCTAGGGGCATCATAAGGAGAGAGATCTAGCAGACTGGAAACAAAGTGGTTGTACCTTTACTAACAGTATATTGAGCTATGCTTGTTTATGTTCTTACAATCTCTTAGAAACAGAGACTTGATTCTTTCCTGACTTGAGAAGGAAGATCTGACTGCTGGGGTATGGCCATCCCCTAAAATATCAAAAAAGACATCTATTTCCATTTTCTTCCTCCTGATACCTAGGAGAAAACAAAGTGGATTTCCAGTGGTACTTCCCACATGAGTAGAATGGACTTTTCTTGATACAAGTTGAATTTCTTACTAAAGGACAAAAAAAAAAAAAAAATGTGTAGGTTCCTCACTTTGAGGCATGGGATTTGATGGGCAGCTGAACTGAGCCCAAAGATTCCCACAGGGAGGCAAAGAGTGAGTATCTCAGGGAACAGATACTGTGAACCAGGTTGTGAATTTCTAGAGCCCAGATATAAGAGACACTTGACATTCGCTTTAGGTGAACTGTGTTGTCTTACATACTATTTTTCATGAATGCTTTAAAAAATTTTATTTTATTATTCTAATTAATTAATTTTTTTTGAGTCAGAGTCTCTCTCTGTCACCCAGGCTGGAGTGTGGTGGCGTGATCTCCACTCACCACGACCTCTGCTTTCTGGACTCAAGTAATTCTTATGCCTAAGCCTCCTGAGCAGCTGGGACTACAGGCATACGTTGCCATGACCAGCTATTTTTTTTTTTTTTTTTGTATTTTTAGTAGAGGCTAGGTTTCACTGTGTTGGCCAGGCTGGTCTCGAACTCCTGGCCTCAAGTGATCTGCCTACCTTGGCCTCCCAAAGTGCTGAGATTACAGGTATGAGTCACCATGCCTGGGCTTTTGGGAAAAGTTTTGAGGTATGGAGTATCTTTCATAAAATTTTAAACTGCATTTCAAATTCCTAACTCTTCTTGAAGCAATAGGTCTTATGGCTGGGTAGTTTATTTCTTCTCTTTTCAGTTAATGACTGAATTCATTGAGGCCTTACTAGGTGATGAGCACTGTCCGAGGTGCTGAAGGAAGAGGCCAAGATAGGATTACTGTATTCCAGAAGCTTACAGAGAACAATAAAGTACCCTGTGCATTTTACCATGTGCATTTGGCTTGCTATATATACAAATGACTTTGAATCTAAAAGTAATAAGCACAAGGCATAGATTTTAAAGGAGGCTGGTTCAATTCTGACACGATACTCTTGGTCAACCCAATTTACTCAATCAGTGAATCAGCATTTCCTTCAATAGTCCTGGGATAATGAAGAGTTACTAAACATGTTACGTAAAACTTTAGGAATTAAGAATATTGGACTCTTCCTGAAGACAGGATATTTTAAATTCAGGACTATGAGCTGAATTTAATCTTGAGAAAAAATATACGGAATTTACCAATGTTTGGTTGTGTCATCTTGAGTAGCTACTTGTGCCTCACAGTTTTTTTCATTTAGAAAATGATAGAATTAATCTATATATTGATAATGAAGTCCCTTTAAGTTCTGGAATTCTATAATTTTGGTCTTGAACTGAAATTACTATGACAAGGGATTTTGACAGATGTTGCCTAATTGCCAAACAATGAAATGTTTTCTACAACTCCACTCCTGGTATTTTGGCATTTTATCTTTGTTAAGTGAAAAATGATATGTGTTACTTTGAACTTTGTTTCTTTAATTTATTGCAGAGGTTGAGTGACTTCATATATATTAAATTTGATTGGGTATTTTGTTTTAAAAAGTTGTGTGATTTGGGGATCCAGGTAAGACACTGTGAAAGTTACCTTGTCATTAAGTTCTTGGGTGATTTATTGGAGGCCTTAGTATTATTGTAATATAGAATAGGGCTGTCTGAATGCCACTGTACTTGGTTATCAAGCTCAATACCATTTCAGTTTTTTCAAAATTCAAAATATCTTCAATCACATTTTTTTATCGTTAACAATTTTCTTTTTTGCCTTGATTGAAAAGACTAAGTCTCAAGTTTGAAAGAGAAATATTAATTTTCAGGGTCGTGGCAAACCTTGAGTTTGAATTCTAATCTTGCCGCTTACTGTTTGTGTGACCTTCAACAAAGTGCTGAATTTATAGGAACCTCAGTTTCATCATCTGTAAATTGGGAATAGTAATAAAATCTGCCTCAGAGGTTATTGAAAGAATTAGCTGGAATAATGCATACAAAATGCTTAGTATATTGCCTGGAAACTTATTAAGAATTAATAATCATTGTTTATTGTTATTTTAATCAACATTTGTACTGGAGAGCTATTTCACAATAATTATGATTATAGTGAAAATGATAAGATCCCCACAGTTTCTGATTTAGAATGTGTCTGGGGAAGAGCCTGAGGTTGTGTCTTTCTAACACATTTTTGGGTGATGCTGAAGCTGGTGGTCCAGGCACCATTCATGGAGAACCACTGTTCTAAGCACCTAAACAATGTGATCTTACTTGGTCCTTACCAGATCATTCTAGGAGGCAGGTTCTCTTATGACAGTGCTTTAATAAGTGAAGGATTGGGGAGGTTTAATAGCTTGCCCAAAGCCCCGCAGCTTGGAAGTGATGGAGCCAAGAGTTAAAGCTTTACATTCTTCTCTCCACCTGTGATTACTTATGTGAAGCTCTGAACCACTGATCTCCTGTATCCACCCCCTTGATATTCTATCTCATCACGTCTCCTGACTCTAAGCCATTGCCGATTATCATCATCCCCTTGTCCACACTCTTGATTCCTGTGTCCATCTCTTGCATTGTTTGCTTGGCATGGTCACAAACATGGTTAAATTCAACTCTCTGCCTACTCTGCACCTGCCCTTGAGAAATTGAACATGGCTGGAGAAACATACAAAACTACTCTGACCTTGCCAAGAACCTCAAATGAGCCCTTAACACTGCCAGAAGATCACACTGTACTTTCCTACCCCATTCATTCCGCATCTTTCTTTTTTGTTTCTTTTAAAAATTTATTTTATTGTGGTGAGAACGTTTAACACAAGATCTACCCTCTTAGCAACTGTCTAGATGTAAAATACAGTGTTGTTAACAATAGGCACAATGTTATTCAGCAGATCTCTAGACCTTATTTGTTCTGCATGATTGAGACTTTATTGATTAGCAACTTCCTCTTTCCCCTTCCTCCAGCCCCTGGCAACTACCATTCTACTTAATGTCTCAATGCATTTGACTACTCTATTTGCCTCACATAAACAATATATCTGCAACTACACTCTTGGCAGTATTTGTCTTTTTGTGACTGGCTTATTTCACTATGCAAAATATCCTCATGGTTCCTCCATATTGCATATTGCAGGATTTCCTTGTTGTTGCTTTTTGTTTTGTTTTTTAAGTGTACATATATACCACATTTTCCTTATCCATTCATCCATCAAGGGACATTTAGGTTGTCTCCATATCTTGGCTATTGTAAGTACAGCTGCAGTATATATTGGAATGTTAATATCTCATTGAGATCCTGATTTCAGTTCTTTTGGATAAATACTCAATAGTGGGATTGCTGGATTGTATGGTAGCTCAGATTTTTTGAGGGAGGGGGACTCTCCATAATGTTTTCTACAGAGGCTCTTACTTTCTTTAACACCTATTTTACATGTCTCTGTCTGTCTCAAATCCCATCTCCTTCCCATTCCTACTCTCAGCTGACAACCATGTTTCTTAGCTCTTGCAGAGAAATAAAGCAACCAGAAGGGAATTTACACTGACTCCCATAATCTCATGTCCCCCACATTGTGACATCTGTATTCACCCACTCCAACCTCTCACCTGTGCCCATAGGAGGAAGGAGGGAAAGAGATTCACAGTGGGTGTCTGTAGAGCTGGTGATGTTCTGTTTCTTGAGTTGGGTTCTGGAAGTATAGGAACATTCAGATGATAATTCCTTGAGCTGTGTACTTATAATTCATGCCCTTTTCTGTATGCATGTTATACCTCAATAAAAGTCCAAAAGAAAAAAAATAAACTCATTGAAGTTTAGGATGATGCAGGGATAAAACTTCTTTGCCTTTGAAACATTAGTTCTCAACCAAAGGAGATTCTCACCCTGATCCCTCCTCACCAAGGGGGCATGTGGCAATTTCTGGAGACATTTTTGGTTGTCAGAACTGGGGAGAAGGTACTCCTGGCATCTAGTTTATAGAGGCCAGGGATGTTGCTAGACATCCTATAGTCCACGGAGTATCCCTTACAATAAAGAATTATCTAGCCCCAAATGCCAATAGTACTGAGATTGAGAGACCTGGCCTCAAAAGAACCCATCTGAGAAACTTCAGGATCACTTGAACATTAATTTCATCCATCAAAGTCTTTGCTCCTTATTTACTGGATTTGGACAATGTTTCTTTTCCCAGGGGAGCATCTGAGAGCAGGAGTGAATTTCATTTGCTACCTCATAAATCTCTGAAATGGAAAACAGGTCTAAATATTCTTCTGTCTCTTTCTCTCTCCCCTAGTCTTTGAAGCCCTCCAAAGTGGGCCATGGCAGTTAGCTCACAACAAATTCCCCAGACACAATTTAAATGTCATTTCAGGGCTGGGACTAGGCATGAATATTTAAGATATAAATTGTTTGGGTTGTGCCTAAATCTTTTATGGGTTTTACTGGATGAGAAAAATGAGTCACTACCTTTTGATAAAGTTCTCTTTCCTTTCATGTTATTAACAAACCCAGCCAAGTGAACCAGACTGCATCTGCCAGAGAAAATAGGGATGCTTGTTTGCAGGATGATATTAGATTCTGTTCTCAGCGTGCCGTATTTATGGTTCAAAAATCAAAGAACAGGTAGGAGATTTGTCTTAGGTCAGCATGTCCTTGCCAGTGAAAGTAGCATACCAAATATGTTTGGGCAGGGAGCATGGGGGCAGGGGGTGGAGAGTAGAAGTGAAATTAAGTAGTTGAACTCTAAGTGAAGAATTGGGTGCCCTGAGAGCTGATTATAGAGAAATATTGAAGTCACCAGATACTAACTCCAGAGATTAGTCTTTTCTTATTCGTGGTTTAAATCCCAGGGGATGGGTGCAGAGCAGAGGCAAAGAAACAGGCACACAACAAGGTAAAACAGGGAGAGGGGGAGAAAGAGAGAGAGAGAGAGAGAGAGAGAGATTTAACAAGTTCCATGGACTTCAGAAAGAATATCTATTTTAATCTTTTTGGAAGAAATTATGCCTCCTACTTCTCATTTCCAACCCCTACCCAGAAATTAATTTTGAATGTTAATATGAAAGCAACCTCTCTTTTCTCTGAATGCTGCTTTTGATTCTGACAGGGTATCTAAAAGGCTGCTATTAGACACATTTTCATTAACTAATAAGCTAGTTCTTGGGCAAAACATGAATTTTTTGTCATTTCATGGGAAAATTGTAAAAAGCCATAATTATGAAGAAAATCACTAATTGTAAGGCACAAAATTTGTTTGCTAAGAATAGTCATTAAGGAGCGACAAAAGCATTAGTAACTTCAATATCAGAAAACAACTATTAAAATGCAAGTGGAATCGAGGCATTTGCCCAGACATAATAATGGCTTTACATTTACAGGTCTATAATTGTGGTTTGATTTGAAGCATTGTTGGGACTTTCCAAGAAAGTACTTAAATACTTAAAGTACCATGGCTTTTGGATTCCAAATTACAGATTCAAGTTTTAATTTTAGAGAATATTACTGTAGGGAGTTACTCAATGATATTGTCAATGCTGCTATTGCTTTAGGATTGTGATGAAGTGGTTAAAACCAGGACAAAGAGTAATATTTCTGTGGCCCAGACGGTTGACGATATTGGCTTTGCATGCAAAGGAGCTGGCGGCTGACAGCAAGTGAAGTTTGCATATTACTTCATGATGTATTTCCCTTCTAGAGAATAACGTTTTATTATTTCTGCTTTCTGACAAATATCCTCTTTGCAGAAAATTAGGAAAATGCAGAAAATTACATTCGGGGAATTTTAAGTTCTCCTTAATTCCATCAACCAGAGACATTGAGTTAACATTTTGGTGTATTTTCTTCCTTTTATTTCATTTTAAACTTTTGAAGTATAACAAGCATGTAATAAAGTATACAAATTTGAAGTATCCAACTTAAAATGAATTTCTATCTATACCTCCATGTAACCCACTTAGATTAAGATAATGAACATTTACAGTAAATTTCTTTCCTTCATTCTCTTTTCTAGTCAATACTCACCCCCCTGCTTCCCTCTTCCCCAGGGTGCTATTATTTGGGTTCTTCTCACAATAGATTTGATGATTTTTAAATTTAATATAAACAGACTCCTGCAGCATATCCTCTGTGGGTCTGGCTTCTCTCACTCAACATTATATTTGTGAGATTCACCTAGCTTGTCGCATATAGCTATAGTCTTTTTCACTGCTGTGCAATATTTTATTATATTTTATACTATTATTCATTGATGAATGTTGAGTTATTTTCAGTATTTAGCTATTATGAATAAAAAACAAACATTCTTGAAAATGCCTTTTGTGGATTTTCAGTAATTTCTTTTGGATTCCTGTCCTTTTGTGTGTGTGTGCATGTAAGTGTAAATTAGAAGGCTGAATTTACATTATATCTCTCCATCTCTACCTGCATCTCAATCTCTATATTCTTTCTAATCACAGGGATTCAGTGTCTTCTAGGAAACCAGGCTGCCTTAGGATCCCTGCCATGTTTGGACATTGACTGTGGGCAATCTTGGGAAAGCAACATGGCCCCTACACGTGCTATATAACTATTTACATTCTTAAGATGTATAGACTCTTTTCTCTTTTACCAGCTTAGCATGTCTCCAGGTAGATTTTTCTGAGATTTAGCCCTAGTTATTGGCCTGGCATCCAGAAGAGAAGGTAAGGGAGGCTTTTGAAGGGGTTAGCTGTGCCTTGCCAGGGAGAGGCTTCTAAAGCATCTTTCAGCACAGTGGCACCCCTACTAGGGAAGAGCAGGCTACCTGTGCAAACTCAGAGAGTCTGGAGGCAGAGCAGACAGGGCAGTGTTGCCAAATCTGTATTCTCAGCAGCATCCATCCAGATGTCTCTGTTTCATGTTTTAAAATCTCAAATTTTTCTGACTAGGGCCTTGACCTTCAAATGACAGGCCTACCTTGGTTGAGCACTCAAACTTCTCTGAAGTGCTGCAACTATAACAATCAGGTCATCAGTCTGCCTTTCAGCTCACTCCACACTTCCATTAGAGAACAAGGACGTCTTTTTTGTTGTTAGCTACCACAGAGGCTCTCTGGGCCTCATTTCACCTTTAATTGTTTAGTGATAGCCTTCAGTGTCTCAGTATCCTTCTGCAAGGCATCAGTACCACTAGGTAGTAACCAGACAGCTCTCCTGACTTGATAAGCATGGTTGGCTCCTTATTTTCCAATGGCTTATATCACTGCATTTGATACAGAATTTCTTCCCACTGGGACATTTTTCCATGTCCCAGTGAAATTTTTAGCAATCCAGCCACCACCTTTGGTCAAGGACTAACCATGTTCCATCTACCAGTCAGTCAGGTCTCCATCTTCTTCACCTGCTGGGCAGCGGGTGAGCCAGTCTTAAATTCCAATGTTACCACTTGTTTTCTTGCACCGCCGCTGTCCTCATTTCTGTTAGTCCCAGTCCTCTGAGAAGCAGACACCAAGGCAGGATCAAATATGCAAGAATTTTATTATGGAAAATGCCTTTGAAAGAAAATGGTGAGGGAGCTAGAGAAGATTGGAGGATACATCAGACCATGGTATAAGTCTGACCTCCAAGTGAAGGAAGGAGGGATAAAGGTTTGATGGAAGTGTCCTAGACTGTCATGCTGTATAAGGAAGGTTCACAAGGCCATCAGGGTGTTATTGAGCCAAAGTTGGCTCTTAGAGGAATCTCTCATCTCCCTGGAAAGGGCTTGTCTTGGTATTCCTGCTGTTCTCAGATGTTAGTTGGATACAGTCCATGGGAAGCATGGCCTCTGTGCAAATGCAATAATAGATTTTCAGGAAAGTCTTGGGATTTTGGTCAATTACACTCTCTGTAGATGGAAATCTATGATGTGCATTTTCCTGGTTACCACAAATGGGATCAACAGGATACCTGGAATAGAGTAAGTCTCCATGTTAGCTACAGTTGTTATTTCCTTACATACGTCTACATTTAGGGTGTTGCTGATTTGTTGTTTCATAAATAATGCTGCTTTGAGCATTGACATAATTCATTGTTTCCTTAGGATAGATTTTTGGAATTGGAATGGTGGGGCAAGAGGACATGAACATTAACATTCTTGATACAGGGTTGCAAATTGCCCTCCTGAAGGGCAAGATAAATTCACCATGCCCTCATCCCTTATGGAGTAAGTACAGTGGCTCCTTTTCTTACTCATATGAGGTGTTGTGGATATATACAAGGTCATGCAGTGCAATGCAGAGGACAGGTGGAATTCATGACATAAGCTGGTGGGAAAGGGAAGAAGACAGAATGATTAGGGGTACAATGTATGATGATTTGTATATGAGCTTAGCTGGACTGAGATGGTTAGTTTGGGGGAGGGTCATGGATGATGTGGACACAGCAGAGGGAAGGCTCCACCTCATAACCTCTTCATGCCATCCCTATGTTGGGGAGGTCTTGGGTGTTTCCTATAAGAGGATTTCTGGCCAAAGTGTCACACTGTGAGCTCTATGGGGAAGCCTATGAATACCTTGCTCACTCTTGTAGTTCTACCACTTAGCATAGTTAATAAAACAGATGTCCTGTATTTACATTTGAGTTTTAGAGAAAGAGCTCAAGAGCTTTCCAGGAGCATATTGCATGAGTGTCAGTGTGGAGTAGTGGGAAGTGCTCTGTATTACCTGGGATTGAATCCTGGCTCCGCAGGAGACCTACTGAACCTGTGAGTCTCGATTTCATCATTTGTAACATAATAGCAGATGGAAGTAGAGGCATTTCTCTTCCCTCCCCCTTCTTTTCCTTCCCTTTCCTTTCCTTCCCTTTCTCTCTCTCTCTCACTCACACTTTCACTTTCAGCTGCCCATTTTCTATTCACCTTTCCTAAAAAGCCCAATCTGCCTGTTGGGGAAATTATCTTTCCCTAAAATGCAGTCCTAGTGGGTTAATAATCCATGGTTCTTGTCAACCTTCTGGACTAGACCAGGGGCAGGCATGTGATCTAGGTTATAGAATTCTACATGGCGGGATACAGTTACAAGATTCCATGGCTGGTGATTCAATCCAGTTGGTGAGGAATGGTGGAGAACTTAGGTGACAATCATGAACATTTCTTCTACCAGGAGCCTCTGCCTGTTTGAATCCTAGTTCTTCCGTCTTCCCACTAATCAGTTCCTTTTAATAAATTCCTTTTCTGTTTTAGTTGGTTGCTGTTGCTTGCAACCAAAGATCCTCAACTGATAAACATTTATGCTCAAGGGTTTTGATTTTGTACTTTTTTAAAAATAAAAGAATTCAATGAGAGTGTCCACTAGCTTAATCAGAGTCTAAAAAAGCTGGGATTGGCAATGGGGAGAATCTTGATTTCCAGTTTTCATCTTTTTCTTCCATTTTACAACTTCTGCCTTCATATCTTTGCTAGCAACTGTCTTGTTTCTCTAACTGCAATTTTTAACTTCCAAAATGCTTCCTAAGCGTGGTGTAATTATCCATACTGATATGCTGTGCTGTAGATTTCCTTTGGCGAACATACAATATGAATTGAAAGGAGCTGGGAATTAACTTATCATCTGTTTTGAAGAGATGTGTGGTGTGTGGGGTGGAGCTTTTTGATTGTGACTTGAAAATTGATTCTAATTGCTGTTTTTATTGCTGGTTTAGCTGATGCTGCTTTCAGTTATTTACATTTTCTCTCTTTTATTATTATTATTGTTATTTTAGATAGGGCCTTGCAGTGTTGCCCCAGCTATAATGCAGTGGTGTGATCACAGCTCACTGCAGCCTCAACCTCCTGGGCTAAAGTGATCCTCCCACCTCAGCCTCCTGAGTAACTGGGACTACGGGCGAATGCCACCACACTTGGCTACTTTTTGTATTTTGTATAGAGACGGGGACCCACTGTGTGGCCCAGGCTAGTCTCGAACTATTGAGCTCAAGTGATGAGCCTACCTTATCCTCCCAAAGTGCTGGGATTACAGGCGTGAGCTACTACACCTGGTTCTATGCTTTTAAAGCCACTTAGGCAATGGCATATTTGACTCCACCCCAGATATATTTATTCAAACATTTAAAATGTATGTACATACTCAATTTAGAATAGGCAACTTAGAAAACAGTGCAAACCCAACAATTCCAGATATATTTAAAATATTAAGACTTTATTCTTTATATTATTAAAGAATAAAGAATATATTAAGATATATTCTTTAGAATCCTCTGATGAGAGTAGTGCTTGAACATCTGAATAATTATCTTAGATACTGAGCAATTCAGTTACCTCTGAATACATAGATACATGTATAGTACAGTGGTTTAGGGAATTGGCTTTGGATTTAGGTCGAACTTGGCTTAAACCATAGTTCTGCCTCTTGTGGACTGCATTGTAGGGCCATTAGTTTTCTCAACAGTAAAGGGAATAACAGTACTGTTAGCCTGGGCGTATCCTACTTCATTCTTCAGACCTTCATCTGTGGGATGCCTTCCCTAATATGTCTCCCTCAACCTCAGCCCAGGTTAGGCTCTATTGTTATGCACGCTCACAGGACTGTGTTTATTCTCCCAGACATCCGGTTGCAGCTGGCCAAGGTACACTCTTTTATTAGATTATCTGATGACATCTTCCCCAACTCCCTGTATCACACTTCGCTGTAAGCTCCATGAGGTTAGGGACAACCATATCTATCTCTTTCCCCATTTATTCTCAATGCCTAGCTCCTGGCTGACACTCAGTAAATATTTATGGAATGAATGAATAAATGGAAAAATTCTTTCCCGTAGGGGATTCACTGAGACCCTGAGTATAAAGTACAGTGGCTGGTACAAAGTAACAACTCAGTACATGTAGTCTCCCCCAAAGAAAAACTGCAAAAAATACCCAAGCAACAAAATCCCAGACACCCTCAACAATCAAACCACATGTCATGCAAGAAATAAAATATTTATAGGTTGTTGTCGTCATTAAGATGCTGACTTTTCAGACTAAGTTATGCTCCTGAATCAAACCACAGCTGATTTTAGGAATTTAAAATAAGTTTACTTCTTGCTCATGTGGCAATCCGAATGAAAGTCAGGGTCATGGTGGTCCCATGACTCTCCTAACAGGGCAAGTAGGCCTTATGGGTCTCTCATGAGGAATTAAGTGCTTGGTTTTGGAAGTGATACTGGCCATTTCTACTCAAAGCCCATTGGTCAGAAGTAGTTATGTGACCTCTTCTAGACACAAGCCAGGCTGGTCTCCTGTGTGCCTAAAAGAAGAGGGGCCCAGCACAGTGACTCACGCCTGTAATCCCAGCACTTTGGGAGGCCAAGGTGGGAAATTACTTATGCCCAGGAGTTCAAGACCAGCCTGAATGACAAAGCAAGACCCTGTCACTACAAAAAAAGAAAGAAAGAAAGAAAAAATGCTGAGATGGTGACACATACTTATAGTCCCAGCTACTCTGGAGGTCGAGGTGGGAGGATTGCTTGAGCCCAGAACTTTGAGGCTGCAGTGAGCTATGATCATATCATACCCCTGGATGGCAGAGCAAGACCCTTTCTCAAAAAAAAGCTAAAAAAAAAAAAAAAAGGAGAACTGGATATGAGTAAGCGTTAGTAATGTCTACTGTAGGCTGTTACATGAAGCTAAGCAGACACTCTTCCTTAAAATGCAGTGCCTGGGCCAGGGGAGTGGTTCCACAGACACTTGTTGATGAAATACAGGCTTGAGTATTCTGCACACTAGCAGACTTACACAAAGTGGTTACTGGTAGAAGTCATATTCATGGTCAAAATTTACAATGCTAGCCTGCGCCAGGAGGTCTCTCTGCTTGGATGGTTTATGGGCTAAGCTGAAGGGTCTCGGTGCCAAACTGGAGAGACCAAACAGCTCACCAGGGCTTGGTCCCTTAGAGAAAGACAGCAAAGATTCTTTCCTCTTTCCTCCTATTCCTTGGAGAGGGAGGAGATGGGCTTTTGGCTGGCACGTGAGGATACACGTGAGGATTCTAGTACCACAACCTTAGGAGCTTAAGCCAAAGAAATGTATTTCTTCACAATTTCAGAGGCTGGAAGTCCAAGGTCAAGGGGTCAGCAGGGTTCGTTCCTTCTGAGGGCCACGAGGGGAAAGGTTTGTTCCCAGCTTCCCTCCTTGGCTCGTAGGTGGCCGCCTTTCCCCAGTGTCTTCACACCATCTTCTCTTTGTGTATGTTTGTGTCCAAATTTCCTCTTGTCAAGACACCAGTTGGTTAGGCAGTGCTCACGCCTGTAATCCTAACAGTTTGGGAGGCTGAGGCAGGTGGATCACTTGAGGTCAGGAGTTTGAGATCATCTGGCTAACGTGGTGAAACCTGGTCTCTACTAAAAAAAAAAAAAAAAAAAAAAAAAAAGAAAAATTAGCCAGGCATGGTGGTGTGTACCTGTAGTCCCAGCTACCTGGGAGACTGAGGCAAGAGAATCGCTTGAGCCTGTTACTGAACTCCAGCCTGGGCAACAGGGCAAGACCCTGTGTCAAACAAAACAAAACAAAAAACACATTAGTTATATCGGATTAGGGCCCACCCTAATGACCTCATGAAAATTACTCTGTAAAGACCCTATCTTTAAATAATGTTACATTCCGAGGAACTAAGGATTAAGAATTCAGCATATGAATCTTTTGAGAGGTAGATACAATTCAATCCACAACAACTAGTCAAATTCGAAGATGTTGTATTGACATAATGTTTAGGATCACAGTTCGCTTCTCTTCTGGAGTCTCATCTCTTCAGAATGGTGCTCTTGCTTTTCAGTAAAATAGGCACAATAATAGGATCTACTTCAAGGTTTGATATGAAGATTAAGAGTTACTATATTTGAAGTACTTAAAGTAGCATCTGGTACAGAGCAAATGCCAAGTATTAGCATTATTGGAAGTACTTGTTGTCATTATTTTTTCAAATCATGATTACTTCTATTAGGCTGGACAGTCTTACTTTGTCTTCTAATGGCATTAGCTGCTGCTTATTCAGTACTTGCTGTGTGCCCAGCCTTGTGTTAAGGGCTTTATGTGCATCACATAATATTATGACAATGCTGAGACATCAGGTGATACCCAAAAAAATTTTTTCAGCAGGCACAAGTGGCTCATACCTGTAATCCCAGCACTTTGGGAGGCTGAGGCAGGTGGATATCTTGTAAGGAGTTCGAGACCAGTCTGGCCAACATGGTGAAACCCCATCTCTACAAAAATACAAAAATTAGCTGGGCATGGTTGTGCATACCTGTGATTCCAGCTACTCAGGAGGCTGAGGCAGGAGAATTGCTTGAACCTGGGAGGTGGAGGTTGCAGTGAACCGAGATTGTACCACTGCACTCCAGCCTGGGTGACAGAGTGAGACTCTATCTTAATTTTTTTTCTCTAAAACCTGAGAAGCAATGGCAATTAAAGGCCTAGGAGACCCCTGACTGTGCCAGATATTAAGGTTTAGGTTCGAATTTGTAGGGATTAGAAGAAGGAACTCAAGTGATGGGAGTGACTCTGGGATCAGGGAAGTAACTCTGACCAGTAAGGAATTATTTCAACATGTTAATAACTGACGTGGCTGTACAGAAGTGTCCTGGTTAATTGTCTGCCCTGGTGGTAGCTGGAGGCGACTGTCCCATGTTCATGGATTAAGATCTATGTTCTTAAATATTTGCTAGAGATCAGGCTAGAGAGCCTCATTTTACAAACAAGAAATTGAGAATCAGAGAAGGCAAGAGGCTTTCATGAGGTCACACAGTGAGCAGGTTGCCGAAGTAGCCTTTAATTTTTGACTCCTAGGTCTCTGTAAATTAAGTTCCTTCTTTCTACACCTCTCACTGCCCATCAAGAAGCAGCAGCCAACTCATGGAGAAGAGCAAATTGCAAAGCCCCAGTAGCATCCAAATGCTTCAGGGCTCTGTCTCCCTCTTTTGCTCACCTGGCTGGGGAGGGCAGACCGAGGGCTTGGCCACCTCTCAAATTCTTGTGCTGTCCATTCTGACAATGGCAGCAGAGGGAAGTGGCCATAGTCTGGGAAAGACCGGCCTGGGGGTTGAGCCCATTCAGCAGGCAGATCTTCCGGTGGCTTTTCCCTCACTCAGTACTCCAGCAGGCCCAGGTGCCAAGTAGCTGAGTCAGCCCTGGATGTGGTGAAAGACCTGGAGACATATGGGGATGTGCCAGACCAGAGCACTCAACTTTCCTCTTTCCTGACTCTAAAGAGAGACAGAGAGAGGCAAATGGAGAGAAAGACTAAGAGGTAAAGCCAAAGAGACAAAGAGCTGCATAGAGAACTGAGCAGCAGAGCCAGAGGCAGAACAACCCAGAGATGCACAGTTAAGAAAGATAGTCAAACGGAACTTAAGAGAGATGGAGCAACAGAAAAACACCATCGAGGATGACAGGGAAAAGCAAAGAAAGGCAGAGTAAGATAAATAGGAGCAGTGAGAGATGGAGGGGTGGTGGCTGGGCACAGTGGCTCACACCTGTAATCCCAGCATTTTGGGAGGCCAAGGCAGGTGGATCACAAGTTTAGGAGTTTGAGATCAGCCTGGCCAACACAGCAAAACCTCATCTCTGCTAAAAATACAAAAAATTAGCCAGGCATGGTGGTGCACACCTGTGGTCCCATCTACTCGGGAGGCTGAGGCAGGAGAATCTCTTCAACCCGGGAGGCAGAGGTTGTGGTGAGCCGAGATTACGCCACTGCACTCCAGCCTGGGTGACAGAGCGAGACTCTTTTAAAAAAAAAAGAGATGGAGGGGTGGAGAGAGGAAGGGAGAGAAAGAAAGGAAGGAAGAGAGGAAGAGGCGGGGGTAGAAAGGGAGACAGAAAGGGAGGGAGAACAGCAGAGAGAGAGGGGAGAGGGAGAAGGAGAGAAGGGGAGAGAAAGGGCGAGAGGGAAGGGAACAGAGGGAGAGAAAGAAGGTGGAGAGAGGAAGAGAAGGAAGGAAAGAAGGGAGAGATGAAAAGAGAAGCAAGAGAAGAGAAAGAGGAGGGGAGAGGGAGGAGGTAGGCAAGAAGGGAGAGAGAGGAAGAATGGGGGCAGAGGGGACAGGAGAGACAGAATGACTGATCAGGGGTATAAGGGTACAGGAGAGGCTGGCAGGTGATGTGGCCAGTGATAGAGAGAGTAGAGCTGCAAAGGGCTGGTGAAGGAGAAAGAAAAATTAAGAGAAAGGCCATTGGGGTGGGTGGAAGGGAGGAGGACTAGGACACAGAGAGGACTTTCCTTGGCATTTGTGACTCTTTTTTATGACAGTGGCAGAAATACAGACTCAGACCCCCACAGCGACCCATTAGTCCCCACCGCCCCGCCGCTCTGCCAGACGGCCGCCCCTATCAGGCCTGTTGCCTCTGAGCCTTATTTATTGCTCCAAAATCTGGGATCATGAGGAGTCCCTGCCGGGAAGCTTGGGCGGAAGCTTCCATCTAAATCCTGGACTTGGCTTCCAGCCACTGCAGCTGAACAGGAGGGACAGTGGGAGGACAGAGCTTGATTGATACCGTGGCTTTTTCATACATGGAGGGCGGTGTGTTTTTCTGGAAGTGGCAAAAGGATTCTGTGCTGTCCCTGGGGGTGTAAGTCTTGACCTTATTCCTTTCCACTAAAGAAACAATTTAAAAAAACCAATACCAATTTCCTAATACTACTCAGGGCATTTTAATCACAGCTAAAGCTACTGAAAATATGGCAGCTACCATGTTGGGAATGCTGCCAGGATGATCTCATTTATCCCTGTATAATGTTATGAGGAAGGTACTAGTGTCTTCCGCTTTTGCGGGTGACGTAACAGGCTCAGGGAGGTCAAGAAACTTGCCCAGGATTCTATTTCTGTAGACACCAGAGCCTGACCTGTCTGGCTGTGTTTCTTACTCACTGTGCCATCTCACCCCCACCTCCCACACCATTATACAGTTGAAGACATCGAGGCTTGTCAATTCCTTTTTTACTACAATAATTTTATTTTTATTTTTAAATTAGAGATAGTCTTACTATGTTTGCCAGGTTGGTCTTGAATTCTTGGCCTCAAGCAATCCTCCCACCTTGGTCTCCCAAAGTGCTTTGGTTACAGGTGTGAGCTACCACACCTGGCTTTTTTCTTTTTAAGTTTGGGAGTACAAGTGCAGGTTTGTTACACAGGTAAACTTGGGTCATGGGTGTTTGTTGTACAAGTTATTCAGCACCCAAGTATTAAGCCTAATACCCATTAGTTACTTTTTCTGATCCTCTCCCTCCCATTCTTCATGCTCTAAAAGGCCCCAGTATGTGGTGTTCCCCTCTATGTGTCCATGTGTTCTCATCATTGAGCTGCCACCTTAAGAACATACAGTATTTGGTTTTCTGTTCCTGTGTTAGTTTGCTAAGGATAATGGCCTCCAGCTGCACTCATGTCCCTACAGAGGAGATGATCCCCTTTTTTAAAATATATATTTTATTGCACTTTAGGTTCTGTGGTACACGTGAAGAAATTGCAGGATTGTTGCATAGGTACGTACATGGCAATGTGGTTTGCTGCCTTCCTCCCCATCGCCTGTATCTGGCATTTCTCCCCATGTTATCCCTCCCCAACTCCCTACCCCTACTGTCCCTCCTCAGTGTCCCCCACAGACCTCAGTGTGTGATGCTCCCCTCCCTGTGTCCATGTGTTCTCATTGTTCAACAACCGCCTATGAGTGAGAACTTGCAGTGTTTGATTTTCTGTTCTTGTGTCAGTTTGCTGAGAATGATGGTTTCCAGGTTCATCCATGTCCCTACAAAGGACACAAACTAATCGTTTTTTATGGCTGTGTAGTATTCCACGGTGTATATGTGCCACATTTTCCCTGTCCAGTCCATCATCGATGGGCATTTGGGTTGGTTCCAGGTCTTTGCTATTGTAAACAGTGCTGCAATGAACATTTGTATGCATGTGTCTTTATAATAGAATTATTTATAATCCTTTGGATATATACCCAGTAATGGGATTGCTAGGTCAAGTGGAATTTCTATTTCCAGATCCTTGAGGAATCACCACACTGTCTTCTACAATGGTTGAACTAATTTACACTCCCACCAGCAGTGTAAAAGTGTTCCTATTTCTCCACATCCTCTCCAGCATCTGTTGTCTCCAGATTTTTTAATGATTGCCATTCCAACTGGCGTGACATGGCATAGTTTTGATTTGCATTTCTCTAATGACCAGTGATCATGAGCATTTTTTCACGTGTGTTGGCCTCATGTATGTCTTCTTTTGTAAAGTATCTGTTTATATCCTTCACCCGCTTTTGAATGGGCCTGTTTGTTTTTTTCTTGTAAATCTTTTTTAGTTCTTTGTAGATTCTGGATATCAGCCCTTTGTCAGATGGATAGATTGCAAAATTTTTGTTGGTTGCGATTCACCCTAATGATTGTTTCTTTTGCTGTACAGAAGTTCTGGAGTTTAATTAGATCCCATTTGACTATTTTGGCTTTTGATGCCAATGCTTTTGGTGTTTGGTCATGAAGTCCTTGCCTATGCTTACATCCTGAATGGTTTTGCCTAGGTTTTCTTCTAGGGTTTTTATGGTGTTAGGTCTTATGTTTATGTCTTTAATCCATCTGGAGTTAATTTTAGTGTAAGGTGTCAGGAAGGGGTCCAGTTTCTGCTTTCTGCACATGGCTAGCCAGTTTTCCCAACACCATTTATTAAACAGGGAATCCTTTTCCCATTGCTTGTTTTTGTCAGGTTTGTCAAAGATCAGATGGTTGTAGATGTGTGGCATTGCCTCTGAGGCTTTTGTTCTGTTCTATTGGTCTATATCTCTGTTTTGGTACCAGTACCATGCTGTTTTGATTACTGTAGCCTTGTAGTATAGTTTGAAGTCTGGTAGTGTGATACCTCCAGCTTTGTTCTTTTTGCTTAGAATTGACTTGGCTATGTGGGTTCTCTTTTGGTTCCATATGAAGTTTAAGGTGTTTTTTTCCAGTTCTGTGAAGAGGGTCTTAGGTAGCTTGATAGGGATAGCATTGAATCTATAAATTACATTGGGAAGTATGGCCATTTTCACAATATTACTTCTTTCTAACCATGAGCATGGAATGTTTTTCCATCTGTTTGTGTCCTCTCTTATTTTGTGAGCAGTGGTTTGTAGTTCTCCTTGAAGAGGTCCTTTACATCCTTTGTTATTTGTATTCCTAGATATTCTATTCTCTTTGTAGCAATCGTGAATGGCAGTTCGTTCTTGATTTGGCTCTCTTTAAGTCTGTTATTGGTGTATAGGATTGCTCGTGATTTTTGCACATTGATTTTGTATCCTGAGACTTTGCTGAAGTTACTTATCAGTTGCAGGAGATTTTGGGCTAGGACGATAGGGTCTTCTAAATATACAATCATGTCATCTGCAAATAGAAACAATTTGACTTCCTTCTTTCCTAATTGAATACCCCTTATTTCTTTTTCTTGCCTGACTGCTCTGGCTAGAACTTCAATACTATATTGAATAGGAGTGGTGAGAGAGGGCATCCTTGTCTAATGCCAGATTTCATGGGAATGCTTCCAGTTTTTGCCCATTCAGTATGAAATTGGCTGTGGGTTTGTCGTAAATAGCTTTTATTATTTTGAGATACATTCCATTGATACCTAGTTTATTGAGAATTTTTAGCATAAAGGGCTGTTGAATTTTGTCAAAGGCCTTCTCTGCATCAATTGAGATAATCATGTGGTTTTTGTCTTTGGTTCTGTTTATGTGGTAGATTATGGTTATAGACTTGTGTATGTTGAAGCAGCCTTGCATCCCCGGGATGAAGCCTACTTGATCGTGGTGGATAAGCTTTTTGATATGCTGTTGCAATTGGTTTGCCAGTATTTTATTGAAGATTTTTGCGTCTATATTCGGCATGAATATTGGCCTGAAGTTTTCTTTTCTTGTTGGGTCTCTGCCAGGTTTTGGTATCAGGATAATACTAGTCTCATAAAATGGTTTGGGAAGGATTTCCTCTTTTTGGATTGTTTGGAATAGTTTCAGAAGGAATGGTACCAGCTCCTCTTTATACATCTGGTAGAATTCAGCTGTGAACCTATCTGGATCTGGGCTTTCTTTGGTTGATAGGCTACTAATTGCTGCCTCAACTTCAGTCCTTATTATTGGTCTATTCAGGGTTTCGACTTCTTCCTGGTTTAGTCTTGGGAGGATGCAAGTGTCCAGGAATTTATCCATTTCTTCCAGGTTTACTAGTTTATGTGCATAGAGTTGTTTGTAGTAATAGCTGATGGTAGTTTGTATTTCTGCGGAATTGGTGGTGGTATCCCCTTTATCGTTTTTTATTGCATCGATTTGATTCTTCCCTCTTTTCTTTTTTATTAATCTGGCTAGTGGTCTATTTTGTTGATCTTTTCAAAAAACCAGCTCCTGGATTTATTGATTTTTTGAAGGATTTTTTTTTGGCTCTATCTCCTTCAGTTCTGCTCTGATCTTAGTTATTTCTTGTCTTCTGCTAGGTTTTGAGTTTTTTTGATCTTGCTCCTCTAGCTCTTTCAATTTTGATGATAGAGTTGATTTTAGATCTTTCCTTGCTTCTCATATGGGCATTTATTGCTATAAATTTTCCTCTGGACACTGTTTTAAATGTATCCCAGAGATTCTGGTATGTTGTGTCTTCGTTCTCATTGGTTTTGAAGAACATCTTTATTTCTGTCTTCATTTCATTATTTATCCAGTCAACATCAAGAGCCAGTTGTTCAGTTTCCATGCAGTTGTGTGTTTTTGAGCTAGTTTCTTACTCCTGAGTTCTAATTTGATTGCATTGTGATCTGAAAGACTGTTTGTTATGATTTCTGTTCTTTTGCATTTGCTGAGGAGTGATTTACTTCCAATTATGTGGTCAATTTTAGAATAGGTGTGATGTGGTGCTGAGAAGAAGGTATATTCTGTGGATTTGGGGAGGAGAGTTCTGTAAATGTCTATTAGGTTTGCTTGGTCCATATCTAAGTTCAAGTCCTGGATATCCTTGTTAATTTTCTGTCTCTTTGATCTAATACTGACAGTGGAGTGTTAAAGTCTGCCTATCTATGTGTGGGAGTCTGAATCTCTTTAAAGGTCATTAAGAACTTGCTTTATGTATCTGGGTGCTCCTGTATTGGGTGCACATATATTTAGGATCGTTAGCGCTTCTTGTTGCATTGATCCTTTTACCATTATGTAATGCCTTTCTTTGTCTCTTTTGATCTTTGTTGGTTTAAAGTCTAGTTTATCAGAGACTAGGATTACAACTCTTGCTTCTCTCCATTTGCTTGGTAAATCTTCCTCCATCCCTTTATTTTAAGCCTATGTGTACCCTTGCACGTGAGATAGATTTCCTGGATACAGCGCACTGATGAGTTTTGACTTTTTATCCAATTTGCCATTCTGTGTCTTTTGATTGGGGCATTTAGCCCATTTACATTTAAGGTTAATATTGTCATGTGTGAATTTGATCCTGTCAGTTTTATGCTAGTTGGTTGTTTTACCCATTAGTTGACATAGTTTCTTCATTGTTTCAATGCTCTTTACCATTTGGTACGTTTTTGGAGTGGCTGGTACTGGTTGTTCCTTTCTATGTTTAGTGCTTCTTTCAGGAGCTCTTGTGAGGCTGGCCTAGTGGTATGAAATCTCTGAGTAACTACTTGTTCGTAAAGGATTTTATTTCTCCTTCGCTTATGAAACTTAGTTTGGTTGGATATGAAATTCTAGGTTGAAAGCTCTTTCCTTTAAGGATGTTGAAAATTGGCCCACACTCTCTTGTAGCATGTAGGGTTTCTGCCAAGGGATCCACTGTGAGTCTGATGGGCTTCCCTTTGTGGGTAACCAGACCTTTCTCTCTGGCTGCCGTTAGCATGTTTTTCTTCATTTCATCCCTGGTGAATCTGATGATTATGTGCCTTTGGGTTGCTCTTCTTGAGGAATATCTCTGTGGTGTTCTCTGTATTTCCTGGACTTGAATGTTGGCCTGCCTTGCTAGGTTGGGGAAGTTCTCCTGGATTATATCCTGAAGAGTGTTTTCCAGCTTGGATTCATTCTGTCCGTCACATTCAGATGCACCTATCAAACATAGATTAGGTCTTTTCACATAATCCCATATTTCTTGGAGTTGTTCATTTCTTTCACTCTTTTTTCTCTAATCTTGCCTTCTCATTTTATTTCATTGAGTTGATCTTCAATCTCTGATATCCTTTCTTCTGCTTGGTTGATTCAGCTATTGAAACTTGTTTATGCTTCGTGAAGTTTTCATGTTGTGTTTTTCAGCTCCATCAATTCATTTATATTCTTCTCTAAGCTGTTTATTCTCATTAGCATTTTGTCAAACCTTTTTTCAAGGTTCTTAGTTTCTTTACATTGGGTCAGAACATGTTCTTTTAGCTCAGAGAAGTTTGTTATTACCCACCTTCTAAAGCCTGTTTCTGTCAATTCATGAGACTCATCCTCCATCCAGCCTTGTTCCTTTGCTGTTGAGGAATTTTGATCCCTTGGAGGAGGAGAGGCATTCTGGTTTTGGATGTTTTCATCCTTTTGAACTAGTTTATTCCCATCTTTGTGGATTTATCTACCTGTGGTCTTTGTTGTTGATGACTTTTGGATGGGGTCTTTGAGTGGATGTCATTTTTGTTGATGATGAAGTTATTTCTTTATGTTTTTTAGTTTTCCTTTTAACAGGCCCCTCTGCTTTAGGACTGCTGGATGTCCATTTCAGACCCTGCTTGCTTGAGGATCACCTGCAGCAGCTACAGAACAGTAAGGGTTGCTGCCTGCTTCTTCTTGTGCTATCTTTGTCCCAGAAAGATCCCTACCAGATGTCAGCCTGAGCTCTCCTTTATGAGATGACTCTTTGGATATACGGGGGTCGGGGAGCTGCTTGAGGAGGTAATCTGTCCCGTATAGGAGCTCAGGTGCTGAGCTGTGAGCTCAGTTGTTCCATTCAGAACTGCTGGGCAGGTATCTTTAAGTCTGCTGCAGTGGAACTCATAACTGCCTTTTTTTCCCAGGTGCTCTGTCCTGGGAAGGTGGGGCTTTATTTATAAGTTCCTGACATGCTGCTGCCTTTTTTCAGAGATGCCCTGTCCAATGAGGAGGTAGCCTAGTCACAGTCTGCCAGCAGAGGCATTGCTGAGCTGCCATGGGCTCTGCCCAGCTGCTTTGTGAACTTCCTTGTGGTTTTGTTTATACAGGTATAGTTCGAACTGCCTCAGTAATGGCAGTCTGCTTCAGTAATGGTGGAGTGCCTCAGTAATGGTGGACTGCCTTGGTAATGGCAGGCTGCCTCAGTAGTGGTAGACTGCCTCAGTAATGGTGGATGCCCTTCCCCCTACAGAACTAGACCGTCCCAGGTCCAGCTGCGCTTGCTGTGAAACTGTCAATCCAGAGCATTTTAGATTGCTGGTCTTTGTGGGGGTGGGACCTGCTGAGCCAGATCACCTGGCTCCCTGTTTCAGTTCCCTTTTTTTCAGTCGAATGGGCGACTCTGTCTCCCAGGTGTTCCAGGCACCAGTTGAAATGGCCACCTGGATTTGTGTGAGTTTTTGTGTGGAGACCCACTGCACTGGCTGTAACAGCTGTGCTGGAGACTTGTGGTGCTTTTCCGCCTGCAAATCTCTTGGTCTGTGGGCAGTAAAAATTTGCAGTGATCACTCACCCTGTGTGTTCTCACTGGGAGTGGCAATCCAGAGCTGTTCCTATTCAGCCATCTTGAATCGTCTCTCTGATCCCATTCTTTTTTATGGCTGCATAGTATTCCATGGTGTATATGTATCACATTTTCTTTATCCAGTCTGTCATTGATGGGTACTTAGGTAATTTCATGTCTTTGCTATTGTGAGTAGTGAGGCTTGTCAGTTCTAATCACTTGCCCAAAGTCACGTGGGTGGAAAGGTGCAGAATGAGGATTTAAACCCAACAGGGAATTAGACCTCAGTAGTTCTGCTTAACTTCAATGCTTCTGCCTATATCCCCCATGCATTAGCTTGGGGTCTTTCAGAAATAGGGACTCGAAACACCGCATGTTCTCACTCATAAGTGGGTGTTGAACAATGAGAACACGTGGACACAGGGAGGGGAACATCACACACTGGGGTCTGTTGGTGGGTGGTAGGCTAGGGGAGGGATAGCAGGGGGTGGGGAAATTGAGGAGGGATAACATTAGGAGAAATATCTAATATAGGTTACGGGGGGATGGAGGCAGCAAACCACCATGGCATGTGTATATATACCTATGTAACAATCCTGCAAGATCTGCACAGGTACTCCAGAACTTAAAGAATAATATTAATAATAAAAAAGGAATAGGTACTCCCTCTAGATGCTTCAGGTACCAGTTTGCTGTGCCTTATGAAGTAAAGAGAGCAAAAGCTCCAACAGAAATGTACACTTAAAAATTGTTGTAGTAGTAAATTTTATGTTACAGGTATCTTACCACAATTGGAGGGTTTAAAAAATGTGTATGTGTATGTGTGTCTGCTGAGGTTAGAAAAATTTTTTTTTAAACCTCCAATTGTCACTCTCTGTGAGTATGGTTAATGCATTCTCGTCTAGTCATCATGCTATTTTCATAATGTAGCTTCGCCTACTCGCTGCATTGACCTCCCTTTACCTCCAGCTCATGGCTCCTGCATATTCACAGCTTCTGTTTCCTCTTGTCTTCTGCTGTATTGTGGACTTCTGTTTCCTGCTTTCTCTGAGTGCCTCACTGCTTCCAGCCCTCTCTCAGGTTGGTGCGCAATTAATTGCAATTTTGCTATTAAAAGTAATGGCAGATTTGCATTTCTCTAATGACCAGCGATGATGAGAAAAAACATGAGAAAAATCATATGTTTTTCGGCTGCATAAATGTCTTATTTTAAGAAGTGTCTGTTCATGTCCTTTGCTCACTTTTTTATGGGGTTGTTTTTTTTTTTTCTTGTAAATTTGTTTACATTCTTTATAGAGTCTATTCATTAGCCATTTGTCAGGTGGTAGATCACAAAATTTCTTTCCCATTCTATTGGTTGCTGGTTCACTCCAATGATAGTTTCTTCTGCTGTGCAGAAGCTCTTTAGTTAGATCCCATTTGTCTATTTTGGCTTTTGTTGCCGTTGCTTTTGGTATTTTAGTCATGAAGTCCTTGCCCATACCTGTCTCCTGAATGGTATTTCCTAGGTTTTCTTCTAGGGTTTTTATGGTGTTAGGTCTTATGTTTAAATCTTTAATCCATCTGGAGTTAATTTTTGTATAAGGTGTAAGGAAGGGATCCAGTTTCAACTTTCTGCATGTGGCTAGCCAGTTTTCCCAACACCATTTATTACACAGGAAATCCTTTCCCCATTGCTTGTTTAAATCGAAACCACATTGAGATACCATCTCATGCCAGTTAGAATGGTGATCATTAAAAAATCAGGAGACAACAGGTGTTGGAGAGGTTGTGGAGAAATAGGAACACTTTTATACTGTTGGTGGAAGTGTAAATTAGTTCAACCATTGTGGAAGACAGTGTGGTGATTCCTCAAGGATCTAGAACTAGAAATACCATTTGATGCAGCAATCCCATTAATGAGTATATACCCAAAGGATTATAAAACATTCAATTATAAAGACACATGCACACGTATATTTATTGTGGCACTGTTTACAATAGCAAAGACTTGGATGTTTACAATAGCAAAGACTTGGATTATAAAACATTCAATTATAAAGACACATGCACACGTATGTTTATTATGGCACTGTATCCAGTAGCAAAACCAACCCAAATACCTATCAATGATAAACTGGATAAAGAAAATGTGGCACTTATACACCAAGGAATACTATGCAGCCATAAAAAAGGATGAGTTCATGTCCTTTGCAGGGACATGGATGAACCTGGAAACCATCATTCTCAGCAAACTGACACAAGAACAGAAAACCAAACACTGCATGTTCTCACTCATAAGTGGGTGTTGAACAATGAGAACACATGGACATAGGGAAGGGAACATCACACACTGGGGCATGTTGGGGGGTGGGGAGGCCAGGGGAGGGCTAGCAGAGGGTGGGGGAATTGGGGGAGGGCTAACATTATAAGAAATACCTGATGTAGATGATGGGGGTTGGATGCAGCAAACCACCATGGCACATGTATACCTGTGTAACAAACCAGCACATTCTGCACATGCACCCCAGAACTGAAAGTATTAACAAAAAAGTAATGATAGAAACTGTAATTACTTTTGCATCAACCAAATATCTTCAAGTCAGCCTTCCTAGGAGAAAAGATCAGATTGAATGGCATCTTAGGTTGGGCTTCCCGGAAACAGGCTCTCAGGTGGAGATTTGCTTGCAGGGACTTTTTTGAGGGAGAGCTTTTGGGATCATCACTACGGGTGGAGTGTAGACAATAGGACTGAATGAAAAAGATGTTGGACTTTGATGTAGTCTCAACAGAGGCCTCAGCTGATACCATGGGGATGCTCTGGAGATGGGATGGTGTTCAGATTTAACCCCTTCAAGCAAGAGGGTCAGGTTTTGATACCCTGACATTCATCTGTTATTGGATATGAGCTGCCCTTGGTGGGGGGTGTGACTGCAGGTGAGGCGGCTTTCTTTCATTGAGGATGATTTTCAGAGATGGACTGAGCTGACATCTGTTGGCTACCAGTACTCCTAGCAGCTGGAGGAATGTGAACTTCCATCCTGAAAGAGGTCTGGGTGGTGCCCTACAACATCCTCTGCTGATGGAATAATCACTTTTCAGAATACAGCAGCCCACAGGGCCACCTTCATGGCCCTTGGTGTCCCCTGCTCCATCCAGTGGACATCCATATTTGCCTCTGTTGCTAATTTCCGGTGCAATCAGATGCAACACCAGTTTCAGGTCCTCTGACATGGAACATGGAAACCATGTGCAGGAATGGCCTGAGGCCTTGCTCAGATGGTGTAGGGGCAGAGCAGGGCCTTTGAGCACCCTAGACTCTTGACCATAGCCATGATGCCTTGCCGGCTTACCAGAGTCCAGTAGAGAATGCTTGTGCTCCAAATTTTTCTTACTTAAGGCCTGTTAGCCCAGTTGTTAGGAGCACAGATCCAAAGAGGTTCTGAAGCTGATCTCCAAATACCAAAACCATTTCCTCTCTGCTCTACAAGGAATTCCTCTTCTTGTGTCATCCAGTCTTGAAGTATCAGACACCAAGGAAGTGTCCCAAGAGTGTAGGTGGATCAATATGTAGTCACAGCCCCCTCCTGAACGAGAGCAGCCCTTGTGCTGTCGGTCAGACTGCCATTCATGCTTCCCTGGTTCCTCTGAAGTTTCCTTGTGAACAGTTACAGTTTTTTCTGCTTAGTCTAGGCCTTTCTTTCCTCCATGAAGTAAAAACAGACATGGAGATGCACATATGCTACGGGGGCCCAATATAGCACTGTCAGTCAAACCCTGCTCTCTCCCCACGGCAGCAAGGATGTGGCTGGGCTCCCATCCCTTCCTTCCCCTTAATTGATTTCCAAATTCAGCCTCCTGGGATGGTGCCTTGGCTGGCTTTCCAAGTTCAGCTTCTCAACCTTAATTTAATGCTTCTAGGGTGGTGAGAGCTTATGTTTCCCACCTACTAGTTGGCATCTGGCTGATATGCTCATCCTGAAGAATTAATGTCAAACCTTTGTGCATTGCATTTGGGTTGTCAACAGTGATGTCTACTCCTGCTGTTCCCAGTCCTTCTAAAACAGAGTCCTTCACCTACTCCAGTACAGTGTTGGCATTCAGAGGGACCCAGTTGTGACCCGTAGCAAGACTGTCAGCCATAGGACTTACTCCATTAAACCCAGGAGTCCCAGAACCCAGGCTGAGGTTAGCTGGAGGATGCTAAAAGCAGGTTGGATGATTCAGAGTCTGCTTAGTTTTAGCCAGGCAGCCTGATAGGGGTCTTGAAGTCAAGTTTTCCTGCCTTCTCCTTCCAAGACTGTGCCAGATATTCTATTCTTGGAGCAGATAACTTTTCAGTACTGAGTTGGCAGATGTTTATGATTGTTTTTTCACATTCTGGACAGAAGGCAATTTTTGTTGTAAAATAGAAATATAGGATTAGGAGGACCCAAGGCACCTTAGTAGGGCTGGATCTTAGAAGAATAGTGACATGGTGAAACAGGTTTTGTCTTCTGTATTATTTTCTTACCCCATTTTTTTTTTTTTTAACAAATACTGATTATTTATGGTGAGTAACCCAAATCACTTTAGGTATGCCAAATGTCCCAGATCTCATCAGCTTGTTGATACAAATGAGGTCATTTTGAAATAAGTGTTCAGCCCATACAGGCTCATAGCTTTTGCCTCTTCCTGCTGGGCCCTGGTGTTTTCAGGAGTCCTGCAGGAATGTCTCACATGTGCTAGACTGTAGTCCACTTTGATTTTTTTACTCAAGTTTTTTTATTTTTATTTTTTGAAATATGCCTCCTGCAAACCATTTGAGGATGAAAACTCTCTGCTGTACTTCTGCTGTAGTCTTCCATAACAATTTCTTTAGCAATTTTTCTCCATGACCCAAAAGTAGCCAATGAGATAGCCTTATGTAAGAGTACATCTCTACATAGGACTATGATTAATTAGATCCACTAGGTTCTCCTTCTGAAAGCTTTGAATGAGGTACTGCTCAGAGAAGTAGGAAGCTTGTCTGTTTTCTTCACTAATTTATCATGCTTGTTGATTCTAGTACCCCGTACTTGGCTAGGCCCTGATTCCCAGCCACTCTAATGGGTGTGTGGGTTCTTGCCGTCTTTTATACATATGCCATGGTCCCTGCATTGTGCTGCTGTTGTGCCCCTCTGCCACAATGGCAACAAAGTCCCTCTGCCCTGCATGCATTGAACTTGGGTGCCAGGCTCCCAAAGCAGCTCTTCTCGTGCCCAGAACCTCTCAGCCAAGTGCCAGTTTCTCTTCTCCCATGAAGACTCAAGCCAACATAGACCAGTATAACTTCTCATGTCTCAAAGCTCATGAGAAATGTCCAAAAAGGATCATTGGACTTCTGGATTTTTCTTCCTTGTGTACAAAGCTCGGAAGGCCCTGATTACATTTAGGAAGGGGAGGCACAAGGAGAGGATGTGCCATGAAACAGCTGCTGAAGAGCAGACTTAGTGATTCACACTCAGGAATGTCCATCAGTCAAGCTCTCCAAGTTGTGTTTTTAGTGGTGTTGCATAAGCCACACATGGTGTGGAGGGAATGGAATCAGTTTATGCCAAATCAACAGCAGCAAAAGTAATGACATCATGGACAATAATAAAATAATCAACCAGCAACAGATGGAAGGGAAGAATTCCAGTTATTCTGGGAAACTGTTAGTGACATAAACTGTCTGGGGTCTTAGCTGGTCGAAGCAAACCCAATTCCACTAGCCAAAGATTAACAAGAGTATTATCATTCAGCCAGAAACATGAGCCACTCAATCCTCTGTCCAGCAAAACAGTTCTTTTGGGATTTGATGGGGATGAGGGGCACAGCAATTTCAAAGTATCATCCTCCACTCATCATCAGAGAGCCTTGTTTGTTCGCTGACACCCAATAAATCAGAACCAGGGATTCAGATAAAAATTCCTTTGCCTTTTGATTTCCTTTATTAACGGAACGTTTTAGAGGTCTGTTTATACTTTTTACTTGTATGACACTTCACACAAAGGCAGCAGATGGTACTGAACGCTGGAGATTGGACCAATTGCATCTCCCATAGCCAGTGCTAACAGAGCCTGCTCTTGTATGTGAAGAAACGTGAATCTAATTGTGGGGTTGGTTGTTACAGTTCTGTGTAACTATAGGTTTCTTTGTCAGGGTTTTTGTTTTTCCCTACTCTAATGTTTCTCCTTGAGGCCCTGTCAAATAGCTCCTTTAGGAATCTGAGGAGAGCGACTGTTGATTAGTTTAAACTGAGACCGAATTTTAAGATTGCAATGTTCCTGGAGTGGTGTCTCTAGGACTTGAAGTGCTTCTGTGTCCACATGCCCCTCTGGACTTCCTGTTGAGGTTTCATGTTAACCTCATATTTGTTTCATGTTTGGTGTCACTTGAACCTTCCACCTGGCCATAGGTGACCAGACAGGGACAGGCACTTGAGCCAAAAGTACCCAGTGAGGTAGCCTCATGTAAGAATCCATCTCTGCATAGGACTATGAGTAACTAGGCCCATTGGGTTCTCCTGAAAGTTTTGAATGAGACATTGCTCAGAGGGAGTGGGATATGTGTTCATTCTAGTAGGAAACTTGTCTGTTTTCTTCACTAATTTATCACCCTTGTTGGTTATAGTGCCCAACACTTGGCTGGATGCTGGGTACGGCGGCTCATCCCTGTAATCTCAGTACTTTGGGAGGCTGAGGCAGACAGATCACAAGGTCAGGAGTTCATGGCCAGCCTGACCAACATGACAAAACACCGTCTCTACTAAAAATACAAAAATTAGCCAGGCATGGTGGCACATGTTTGTAATCCCAGCTACTTGGGCGGCTGAGACAGGAGAATCGCTTGAACCCAGGAGGTGGAGGTTGCAGTGAGCCAAGATCGCACCACTGCATTCCAGCCTGGGTGACAGAGCAAGACTCTGTCTCTAAATAAATAAATAGTGGTTCCCAGCATGGGCACATAATAAATATTTGATAAATAAATGCATGCATCCTTATGTAGAAGGTTTTTTTTAAAAAAGAATCAATATCTATCTCCATATATATATATAATTTTTATTTACATATATAAATAAAATATATATATATTAAATTTTTATTAAATACATATAATTATATATATAATTTTTTGAGATCTCACTGTTGCCTATTTTTTTTAATTAAATAAATATAAAACTATATATATAATTTTTATTTAATATATATAAAATTTTTGTTTTTGAGATGTCTCTCTCTGTTGTGAATCTCGGCTCACTGCAACCTCCGGCTCCTGGGTTCAAGCAATTCTCCTGCCTCAGCCTCCTGAGTAGCTGAGACTACAGGTGCATGCCATCACACCCAGCTAGTTTTTGTGTTTTGAGTAGAGTCGGGGCTTCACAATGTTGGCCGGGTTGGTCTCGATCTCTTGACCTTGTGGTTCACCCACCTCGATCTCCCAAAGCGCTGGGACTAAAGGCATGAGCCACCATGCCCGGCTTATCTCCCTATATTTTATCTTTTTCTCCTGCCACCAGGCAGCCAGATTCCTTCCTCTTTTAAATTGTTATTATTATTTTAAACAGACTTTATTTTTTAAGGCACCTTTAGGTTTGCAGCAGAACTGAGTGGAAGATACAGAGACTTCTCACATCCCCCTGTTCCCTCACATGCATAGCCTCCCTAATTATCAACATCCCCACAGAATGGTACATTTGTTATAATTGATGAATCTACATTGACACATCATTATCATCCAAAGACTAAGTTTACATTAGGGCTTACTCTTAATGTTGTACGTTCTATGGGTTTTGACAAATGCTTAATGGCATATATCTACCATTATAACAACATACAGAGTAGTTTCACTGTCCTAAAACTCCTCTGGGATCTAACTATTCCTCTCTCCCTCCCTCCCCTCAACCTCTGGGCAATCCCTGATTTTTTTACTATCTCCATCATTTTGATTTTTTCAGAATGTCTTAAAGCTGGAGTCATATAAAAGGCAGCCTTTTCAGATTGGCTTTTTTTGCTTTGTAATATGCATTTAACATTCTTCCATGTCTTTTTATGACTTGCTAGCTCATTTCTTTTTAATACTGAATAACGTTGCATTCTCCAGATGTACATAGATTTTCCATTCACCTACTGAAGGGCATCTTGGTTGCTTCTAAGTTTTGGTAATTATGAAGGAAGAGGCTATCAATATCTGTCTGTGGATTTTTGTGTGAATGTAAGTTTTCAATCTATTTGAGTAAATATACCAAAGAGTCCAGTTTCTGGATGATATTGTAAGGGTATGTTTAGTTTTGTAAGAAACCTCCAAACTGTCTTCCAAAGTGCCTGTACCATTTTGCATTCCCATCAGCAATGAATGAAAATTCCTGTTGCTCCACATCATCATCAGCATTTGGTGTTTTCAGTGTTTTGGATTTTGGTGTGTAGCGACGTTTTATGGTTGCTTGAATTTGCAGCTTCCTGACAGCATATGATGGTGAGCATCTTTTCTTATGCTTATTTGGTATTTGTATATCTTTGTGAGGTGCCTGTTCAGATCTTTTGCCCATTTTAAATTGGGTTGTTTGTTGTCTTATTTTTGAGTTTTAAGGATTCTTTGTATCTTTTAGATGCTAGACCTTTATGAGATACATCTTTTGCAAAGCTTTTCTCTTGTTCTGTGGCTTATCTTCTCATTCTCACTCTTGATTCTGTCTTCCTTTTTCTGACTTTTTGCTTTGATAGACAGTATGGCGCAGTATTTAAATGTTCAGAGTCTGGAGTCATCTGCCTGAGTGTGAGTCCTGATTTTGCCACTTGTTCAAGCAATTGATTATACTATTCTGACTCTCAATTTTCTCATCTGTGAAATGGAGAGAATAGTGCCACCCTGTAGAGTGGTTATGAGAAGTTAAAATGGTCCCAACATTTAGTTAGTAAGCACTATATAAATGGTAGTCATTATTTTCGGGATTATCTCTTCTTTGCATGGTTTGGACTCAGTCACTAAGTGGTTCTTGTCCTTTACCAGTCCTTTCTTTACTCACGCCATTCAAGCCACACTGGCCTCTACCCCCACCTCAGGGTCTCTGTCCCTCTGTTTCCTCCTCTTGAAGTGTTTTCCTCCCAATATACTTGTGTCTTGCTCTTTCATCTCATTGTTCAGGATTTTTATTTGTCATAAGCAGAAGCAGTCTAAAGGCAATGGGGTTTCCTATCTTTGGTAGAAGTCTCAGTCCATTGGTGCTAGCCATCCCAGAGGGAGGACGAGCTTTGCAGGAGCAGAGAGGGAGGAGGAGAGGTTCCTTGAGATTGAGAGGGAAAGGAGTCTGTATGTTCAGAGAATGATGGGGACTGAGCTTTGCTCTCTGGGAATGTACCTGGAAGGTGGCAAGACCTCAAGGGATAGCTACTCCCAGGAAGACTGGGGGACCTAGGTCTGCCAAGGATCCCCAGGCCCCAAGCATGGCCTGTACACTGCAGAAGCACTTGAATTGAAAGCACCATATAGACTGAAGCACAGTGTACCCTGGTGACAGCCAAGTGGACTGAGGTTTTGGTGGACACTTTCTATTGCCTACTATGATGTGAAACTCTATTTACTCTGCATCTGCCAGAGTAACAGGCTAAACTTCATTCAGGTTCATAGGGATGGGGGCTTAGAGCCAGAGAGACTTTGACTAATGCAATCTGAGTCACAGTGGCAGGATTCTGTTATCAAACACCAGTGGTTTGCCCAAGACCCACTTGCTCACTGCACAGAAGAAAGCCAGTCACAGAGACAAGAAGTATTACAAAGGAAGAAAGATTTTTTAATATGGGCGATGTCACCCAGGAGACAGGAGATAAATTTCAAATCCATTGCCCCATCTAACTAAAATTAGAGGTTTATACAGCAGGGAATAAATGTAACTACATGTGGAAAAATAGGAATTGGGGAGGGGGCAAGGAAGAGGCCTAGTCAACAAGAACTAGTGTGGGAATATAAGAATTAGGGAGAGGAATTAATATACAGCAGTTGATTTGTTAGGCAGTCATGACAGATGAGGGGTCTGGTGTCTCATTGCAGTGACCTGGTAACTTTCAGTTTCTTGAAAAAGGCCTCATGGTCAGTTTTCTGAGAAGGGAACTCAGATAAGGTAAATGGAAGTCTCTCAAGTTTTAAGACTGGAAATGTCGATTTGTAAGTTTATTCAAAGAACCATAGGTATCAGTTCTATGGGATAATTGGGCTGGGTTTCATAAAGAAAGGGGTATTTCTTTCACCTTGAGTTTGGACTTTAGAATTATACCTAAAATAAATATTACCAAGTTCATCCTAGTCTACTGTAAGTTGAGAGAATCTAGTTACTGGTCAGGTTACCATTTAGACATGTTCCGACTGTTCTTGTCCCTGTGTCTTTCTCCTCTCACTCTGCCCTTTCTACCCTTTCAACTATTGGAAGTGAGTTCCCTTCTGAGACCACACTTTTGAATTGCTCATCTGCCTGCTTGGTTACTGTGACATCCAGTCATAGGTGTTGATTACTTCAGCCTCCCTGGCCAAACTATAGAATGAAACTTGAGCAAGAAGTAAACTTTAGTTGTTGTTTTTGGTCTCACAAGGATGGCTGAAATTTGTTGTTTTAAATGAGGGACATTTGGCATATTTGTTGTCCTACCTTCAACAACTCTATCCTGAGTGATAAGTGATACCCACAGTAAACTCTTAAAAACACTGCCGCCAAACTGTTGAAACCAAAGGAAACATTCAAAACATTGGAAATGGCATATCTTCACAGACAAAATATTTTGCCTTAGCAAACGTGTGGAGAAGGAAGTGGATGTTGCTATATTTAGAGCATGAAGCAAATGTGCTGTTTTGGAGTATTCAGACAGATAAACATGCTCAAAAACACGTTCAAAATGTTCCACCTATTGCCTGTTTAGAAATACCAACACAGCATAAAAGTTGACGGTATTTCCTTCTGCGTGTTGTACATGCACACCTACACATCAGTACCATATACTATAGAGCTAGGGTTGTTTGGTCACAAGAAACAGAAAGTATTTACTTAAATTCACAGAAATTAGAGATCAGACTATGACGCAATGAAACAGGACACTGACCCAGTTCTTGTGACTCCATATCATCTCTTAATCTGAGTCTTGCGTGGTTTTGCAAAATTATGAAGTGTTTCCAGATTCTCTTCCTTCATCACATTTGACAGAATTTTCACAGATTTTATGTATCAGTTCCTTGTTGAATTTTCACTATTTTACCATCATCTGTTTTATTCCCTCATTCTCTTTGGTTATATATTTTACCCTCCTGAACAATTTCTTCTGATTATGATACAATTTTTGGCTTTTGTATTTTTGTTACCCAGTTTCAGAATTTCTATAAATGATGAGCTTGGGAGTTAAGTTGGATGGGAGGTTTCAGCTAATGGGACATTTTACCTAAGAATGAGAAAATATCAGTTGTCCATATCAAGAGATCGTAGATTTGGTAATGGAGGTTATGGGTAAACAAAGTATTCCCCACTCCAAAACCAATCATCCTTGGCACCACAACTGCTATAATCTCTTTTTTTTTTTTTTTTTTTTTTTTTTTTGGAGATAGAGTCTTGCTCTGTCTCCCAGACTGGAATGTAGTAGCGTAATCTCAGCTCACTTCCACCTCCTAGTTTCAAGAGATTCTCCTGCCTCAGCCTCCTGAGTAGCTGGGATTACAGATGCCTGCCACCACACCCTGCTGATTTTTGTATTTTTAGTAGAGATGGGGTTTCGCCATGTAGGCCAGGCTGGTCTTGAACTCCTGACCTCAAGTGATCCACCCACCTTGGCTTCGCAAATTGCTGAGATTACAGGCCTGAGCAATTGCGCAGGGCTCATGGTGGAGAATGTTTATTCTAAAGGCAATGATTTCCTCAACTCCCTTCTCTCTCTTCCTTTAAGCAAGACTCCCACACACTCTTTTTTGAAATCATTACAATTGGTGGGGAGGACAATGGATTTGATGTCTGACCAGTTAATATTGAGACCCTGGGCAAGTTGTTCAACTCCTTAGATGGGCAATAATGACATGACTTTACTGAATTACTATGAAGATTACACAAGATCATATCTGGAAATGGCTTATGGGGTGAGGGCCCAAGAAACCCTTAGGTCCGTTCTTTCCTTGTAGCTAATGGGGAGATGGTGTCATTGAACTAAAGTTGGTCCCTTTGCCTATGCTACTGAAAGCCAAACACCAAAGCACCATATTTTGTAGCAAGAATGGTTTATTGCCAGGTGGCCAAGCAAGGAGACAGAGTTATGCTCAAGTCTGTTTCCCCATACTGACCTTACAGCTGCAGATTTAGGGAAGCAATGTTGACGGTGGGGTTTTAGGGCTGGACAGTGATTGGCTGAATGGAAGGGGTGTTTGGAGAGTCCCTTGGACGTGCCATCACCTCTTCACACTTCTTCATGAGTTGCATGTGCAAATTTGGAGGGAAATGGTATGAAACATGCAGTGAAAATTTGGGCTGTGACATCAAAAGATGACTCATTTGGTGAGCAAGTTTGTTCTGTGCAGGTTCCTGTCATCCATTCAGTTTTGTAAGCTGGGTAAATTGTAGCAAACTTTATCTTATTTCTGCAAGATAAGCTCAATATTTCCATTAGCCACCAGTTTCTTTAACATTGTGGGGCATGGTTTCAGCAGCATGACCTGGTAGGTATTCATGCTCTGAAGTCACATAGCTGGGTTCAAATCCTAAATTCTACCTCTACAAGCTTTGTGTAAATAGGGTGTGGAGGTGCAAATTACTTGAATTATCTAAACCTCCCTTGCCATGTCTATAAAAAAAGATAAAATGAATCCTGATATAGTCTGAGGATTATATGAAATATTTAGTCTATAGCACTTGGCACTGTAAGTACTATATACTCAAGAAATGGCAGGTTTTGTTGACTTCATCTTTAGAAACAAGTATCTCTTTTCAGTCCAGTCCTGTGTCTTCATTGTCTTCCTTATCACCATCATCATTAACACCTTTTTTTTTTAGAGACGGGATCTCTCTGTCTCCCAGGCTGAAGTGCAGTGATGCAATCATAACTCATTGCAGCCTGGAACTCCTGAGCTCAAGTGAATCCTCCTGCATCAGCCTCTCAAGGAGCTGGGACTACAGATGTGCACCACTATGCCTAGCTAAGTTTTTATTTTGTAGAGATGAGGTCTTACTGTGTTGCACAGGCTGGCCTTGAACTTCTGGCCTCAAGCAATGCTCCAACCTTAGCTTCCTAAGGAGCTGGGATTACAAAGATGAGCTAACAGTGCCCCGCCTTGTATCTTCTAATACAAGCTCACAACCCTTGATTGGAAACCCTTAGTGCCACATGTTTTAAAATTCAAATGTTACGGAAATTAGAAAGGTAATGTGGTGCATAAACTATACATTCCACAACATCCCACTTGCAGTGGGGTCTGCAGTAGCACTTCCTGATCAGCTCATTACTGCAGTTAAATATGTGGATGTTCATGCTAGGTGGAATGTGAGATAAATTCAGGTCAAGTTTTGTTTCCAATTGAATTTGTGCCAAACTTAATTTTTAAAAATTTGGTTTCCAGACCTTTTGGGAATTCAGAAACCTATGTAGTCATTAAAAATTCTCCTATTCTGTATATTTAAGCTATTTCTAGTACTTGTGTTTCTGCTTTAAGCTGTGCTTCTCCTACATCTGTGTGTTTTAGACAACGTTTCAAGGCTTCCTTTGAACTCAGCTCTCCTCCTTTGACTTCCTATGTTTTACTTCCCCCTCTCATCTCTGTCTCTATTCTTTACCCTCTCCTGGACTTCTTCTCTTTCTGGAGTTCACACACTACTGACACGAGGACTGTTTTCATTTTCTTTGTTTTTTTCCTCTGCTACATTCTCTCTGGGTTCTCATGCCTCTCTCTCTCCTCCTCTGTGGATTTCAGACAGTCTTGCTTCTGCAGTGAGGGCTCCCTGCCTCTGTTCTTGTGTAAGTATCATCTCCTATCTGATACGTGCTTTTATTTCTGGTGAAGATATTTTATTTTATTTTTAACAAAAACGTTGTACATTGCTCATCAGGGGAAGAAAATTTAATGTCCCCCAAATGCTATGTGGTTTCATAGTAATCTTCCTCCTTTAAAAAACTAAACATGTAATTGATAATATGCAACTGATTTCTTGTGAAATAAAGCATTTATGTTTTTAAAATGTCTTTGCCTTTATTTTAACTAAAGGCAAGTCCAGCTTAAACCTGTACTTTTTGCAATTAGCCAAATCAAAGCTATCATAATTCAAAGATAATGAAGTGCTAAATGGTGGTGCTGATTCTTTGTTTCTGTCCTTTTTTTTATTGGTAGCGCCCCTTGACTCCCACCCTAACTACCTTACCACCCTCTTCCTCCTTTTAATTCCTTCATCTCTTCCAGATATCCCTCTTCATTCATGCTTTCCTTTACAATGCCAATAATATCATTACGATAATTTATTGAGCTCTTACTGTGTACTAAGCACTTTACATAGATCATTTAATTTCATCTTTTCAATACTCAATGAGGTAGGGTAAGGACTCTCTTAATCCTCATATTTCAGATGAGAAAATTCAGGCTGAGAGATAAAGTGACTTGCTTAAGATTACACAGCTAGTCAGTAGCAGAAACGGAATTCAAACCCTGTTGCATTCAATCTTTGCATTTAATCCTTGTTGCATTAAACTAATTCCAAAGCTTATGATTTCAATCACTATGCCTTTATTTCCTCCATTGCAGCAGATAACTGCCATTCCTGTTATTGAATTTATCTTGTCTTTCTAGATTTTTATAGCTTCTTAAATCTGACTCATCTCTGCCTGCCCTCTTTTCAGCATGCCATTATCTGAGGTGGTTTGTCCACATTTACCCATTTCCGTGGTTGAATTCTTGGTCTTTTTCTTTTCCTGATGGCACATTGAGATTATTTTATAATCACCACATACTTGTGGTGAACTATAGGACCCGTCCCAATTTCAAATATTCTTGTTCTCACAAACCACTGGAGCATCCTAGAAATAGATGCTGGGCAAGGCCAAGCACGGTGGCTCACACCTGTAATCCCAGCACCTTAAGAGACTGAGGCAGGCAGATCACCTGAGGTCGAGAGTTCGAGACCAGTCTGATCCATATGGAGAAACCCATCTCTACTAAAAATACAAAATTAGCCTGGCATGGCAGTGTGCACCTGTAATCCCAGCTACTTGGGAGGCTGAGGCAGGAGAATTGCTTGAAGCTGGGAGATGGAGGTTGTGGTGAGCTGAGATGGCACCATTGCACTCCAGCTTGGGCAACAAGAGTGAAACTCCATCTCAAAAAAACAAAACAAAACAAAAAACAATAAGCAAGCAAACAAACAATAGATGCTGGGCAGCAGAAATAGCATCTGCTTTCTCTGTTGCTAGACACCTGCTCATTCAAAGTCATGTCTTGGCAAAATGGCTTTATGTCACAAAGCCGTGGTATCTGTGTTATCTTTCAAGGTATCCGTGAATAGTTGAACCCATGTTTGTTATATTAGCTAGGCTTGCTATGCGGCAGTAAACCAAATCACCACATTCCTAATTTAATGTAACAAAGACACGTGTCTTTTTCACATCAAAGTCAGAGGTGGTTCAGGAATCTCTTCTTGAATAGCGACTCAGGGATCTTGGATATTGACATCGTGCACCTCCATCATCTTTTTTTTTGTGGCAGGGGGAAAGAGTCTTGCTCCATCACTCAGGCTGGAGTGCAATGGCATGATCTAAGCTCACTGCAACCTCCGCCTCCTGGATTCAAGCAATTCTCCTGCCTCGGCCTCCTGAGTGGCTGGAATTACATGTGCCCACCACCATGCACAGCTATTCTTTTTTTTTTTTTGTATTTTTAGTAGAGATGGATTTTCACCATGTTGGCCAGCCTGGTCATGAGCCCCTGACCTCAGGTTATCCACCTGCCTTGGCCTCCCAAAGTGTTGGGATTACAGGCGTGAGCCACCGTGCCCGTCTGCAACTCCATCATCTTAAAGTTCTTTACTTCCAGCCACCTGGATAGGAGAGTGGTTGGGGCCTATTCATAGACTCCTACCCACAAAGAGTAGTCCTGATCACAACTACAAAGACATATTCATTGAGATGATTTGTCCAAGGTCTTCCAAGTTAGTAAGTGGTAGATTCGGAACTAACTACCTTGACTCTTTTTTTCACTATATGTTTTAGTAACTAGTAATATTTTATCTATGTTAATCCTTCCTGGCTTGATTTAATTCACAATGAGTTATTGCATTTTTTTTTCTTTTTTCTTTTTCTAATAATTCTGGCAAAATTCCTTGGAGGGTTCCCTTGGGTAGGCTTGGGCCATGTGTCCATCCATCTTCAAACCAATCACTCTGGCCATGACATTGTGGTATTCTGTTTGATCAGGTCATCTGATTCTAGAGAGGAGGAAATAGATTATGGGGCACCTTGACCTCTACCAAATGTAGGGGGAACAGTGGAGAGCTGTCTCCCAAAATAAAGCCAGGGTGCTGTTATTAAAAGAAAAAGTAGCAGATGTCAGACAGTCGAATCAAGGGAAGGACCATCAAGTTGAACAAATGAATGAAGAAGGAAATGTAAAAGACAATTAGTGACTAAGAAAATTAGTTAGTGAGAAAATAAATGAACAAATGATGCTTCTCTGATAGCAGATGAGGGAATCCTCCCAAATGGGTAAAAGTGAATTAAAGGCAAGTTGATGCCACACTGAACGTAGGTTTTGACTGTTGCATTGTTTTGTGCTAGGTTCATCTTGGTTAAGGTGAATCTTCAAGGTCCCAGAAACTTTCTGGTATGAAAATGATTATGCATTCCTTGTGCACCTTTGACTTTTCTCAATCTGACTGGAGTGGGAGAAGCTTTCAGCTGTTGGCCTGCTACCCCCTGTCTTAGTCCACCTTGTGTTGCTGTAGTGGAGTATCTGAGGTTGGGTAATTTATAAAGAAAAGTTGATTATTTGGCTCATGATCCTAGTGGCTGGGAAGTCCAAACTTAGGCCTCTATGTCTGGTGAGGGCCTCAGACTGCTTCAACTCATGGTAGAAAGTGGAGGGGGAGTGGGTAGATGCAAAGAGATTACATTGTGGGAGAGAAAGAAAGATAGACCAAGAAGGCCGGGCTCCGTTTAACAGCTCACTCTCAGGTGAACTAATCCATTCCTGAGAGAGTGGGAGCGTGCTCATTCTTGAGAGAGACATTAATCTATTCACAAAGGATCCATCCCCATGACCCAAATACCTCCCACTAGGCCCTACTTCCTGATACTGCCCCACTGGGGATCAAATTTCGACATGAGCTGAGGGAGACTAACCACATCCAAACCGTAGTATTCTCACAAAAGAAACTCCATGAAGAGAAGGCAGTTTCTTCCTCCCTATCCCCAAAGCTTACCTCTGTCCTTCAATTTCGGTGGGCCTCCCCCTCCTCCTGGGAGAATGAGTCCGCATCAGCCGGGCTGAAAAACAGCCAGGAGGCTCATCTGCGTTCACCTCCGCAGGCAAAGTGACTTCTGCAGTACCAGGCCCAGAGTGCGTTTATCTCTCCCTGAGTCAGAGAGATTTTGTGTTTAGGCCTTTCTGCTGTGTTCCTCTAGAGAGAGGTAAACTGCCTTTAAGTAATTGCTGAAGAAGGCATAAACCAGGGAAATTTGATTTGAGCATGCAATTTGAATTGGGAAATGCTCATATAAATAACCGGAGCAGCTGAATGCAGCAGGTTTGTGCTTTATAGATTTTTTTTTTTTTTTTTTTTTAATCTCAGGGTCTTCAGAATAGAAATTCTGCTGCAGCAGCTTAAACCATCTCAGGTCTTTGCACTTTGGTCTTGTCCTAGTTTGGTACTGTTACCCGCCAGGCTGGAGTCTGGCTAAGTTGAAGTTGTCTCATTAATCTGTATCTTTAGAAAGAAAAAAAGATGCTGGAACACCCAAACAACATTATATCATAGAACAGCAACACAGTCTTTAAAAGAGCAAACAATTTTGAACCAAGAAGGATTTTGGAATCATTTAGTTCAACTTCTCCAATGATGGAATAAGGAATTCAGAGATGGTAAGTCACTTTCTGGGGGTCACTAAGATTTTGGAAGTGTCATGATCAGCTTTTGCTGTAGCAACAAACAATTCCCAAATTCCAAAGCTGTAGGTTTCTAGCTTATATCTGTGCCAAAGGTCACCCATGGCTCTCCTGGGCTGGGCTGGACTCTCTCCTCTTGTATTCTTAAGGAGCAGCCACTCTCGGGGGCATGCTACTCTCATGATAGATGACAGAGGCTGAAGAGCACAGAACCAAATTTCAGGAGTTCATTTATAGCTCCCGATTGGATATGGTGATTGTCACATCTGCTCATATTCCAGCAGTCAAAATGGGTCTTTTGGCTGCCAAGCCCAATAACAATAGGGCAGGGATGGGAAGCATGGCTAGAGTGGGTGGGGTGCAAGTCATTGTGAGCAAGTAATGCAATCCAACATGGGGAGGTGGAGAAACCCTTGCAGTGATGAACGCCCAAGAAGAAATGTGAAAACTGAGAAAGTCTTCGATGTTTCCTGAATCCACTTATTCTTTCAGTGTTACTGATGTTAATGGATAACCAAATTCACCCGGTGATGCAAGCTTCATATCCGGGTGCCATTCTGGAACCTCCCTCATCTCTGCTTGTCACACCCAATAATCAACCAAATTCTTTCCTTATCAATACTTTCCAAACATGTCTCAAATTTCCCTCTACTTTTCACGCTTCATTTCCCTGGTGTTTTGGCCACAGGCTCTTTCCCTCCAACCCATGAACCACACCATGGCCAGAGCAACTTCCTCTCATCATTTCTAGGCCACCTTCTTGCATAAAGTTCTTTCACAGGTATAAGTATAAAATGTCATTCCTCTCGTATCACCTTAAGCATTCAGCTCCTGCTATTCCCTCCCCACCTACACCTGACCCTGGGTTCAATATTTACTCATCTAGGAAGAGTCAGTTTGAATATTGACCAGATTGGTATGAAAGCGGGACTTGGGACATGCTCCAGTCTCTGCTGGAATTTGCTAAGTTGGTGAGAGCTAAGTAGGAATTGATTACATGTCTCAGAGGGATGGGAGGAGGAAAGCCAAGCTTCTATCATCGATTCTTTGTAGAGGAGTGAGCCTTCATCTTCTATGAGGGCTCGGCAGAATAATGGGCTTCTTTTCTCCCAACACCAGGGTCCAGAAAATACTATTCATCACCTCCTGCTATGTCAGCCCCATTAAGTATTCTCACAATTATGCAATGATTTAACTATGAATCACCTACTCCCACGCATTGGAGAGTTGACTCTTGTTTTGATTTCGCTGAGATTTGGGATCATCCTGGCTGCCTTTCCTCCATCCCCTATTTATGAGGCAGTGACTATGCTGGAATTAGCTGGATTTTCCACAGCGTTTCTCAGTGACTGTGTGGTTTTGTGGCATGTTCAGCCATTCTTTCTGGCTATAATGCATTTTATGCTCCAGTCCGTCAGTCCTCTACCCCTCATCCTGATCTTGATTTTCTCCTCTTGTTAATCTAGAAAACTGCTATTCAACATCTTGAGCCTAGCTCACAGCGTATCTTCATTGAAAGCTCCATCCTCTGCAGGGAGTTTTTTTTACATTATCTTTTTAAAAAATTTATTTTTAAGTTCTGGGGTACATGTTCAGGATGTGCAGGTTTGTTACATAGAAAACGTGTGCCATCGTGGTTTGTTGTACCTGTCAACTCATCACCTAGGTATTAAGCCCAGCATGCATTAGCTATTTTTCCTAATGCTCTCCTTCCTCCCACCCCAGCCCCGACAGGCCCCAGTGTGTGTTGTTTGCTTCTCTGTGTCCATGTGTTCTTATTGTTCAGGTCCCACTTATAAGTGAGAACGTGTAGTGTTTTGTTTTCTGTTCCTGAGTTAGTTTGCTGAGGATAAAGGCTTCCAGTTCCATCCATGTCCCTGCAAAGGACATGATCTCATTCCTTTTTATGGCTGCATAATATTCCATGGTATATACATACCACATTTTCTTGATCTACTGTATCATTCATGGGCATTTGGGTTGATGTCTTTGCTACTGCGAATAGTGCTGCAATGAACATACATGCACATGTATCTGTTTTACATAATTTTTTAGCTCTTATGCTGTCCTGCACTGTATCTCCTTCATTCACTAAATTAATATTGGTTGACAGTTTACTATGTGCCAGGCACCATGCAAGGCACTGGGAATGCAACTGTGAACAAGATTGACAGCACCTCTGCTGTCATGATGCTCATTTAGTGGGGGGAATATGGCATCCAACAAACGCACATGAGTCAGGTGGTGATCAATGGGGTAAGTGTTATGGAAGAAAAGAATAAGGGATGGGCTGGAGAGTAATTGGGAGAGATCACTTGGACAGTGAGGTGAGGACCGCCTCTTTGGAGACGTGATACTTGAATTGAGGCCTGAAAGATGAGAAAGAATTAGGCTTGGGAAGAGATGGGGGAAAGAGTAAGTGCAATGAGAACAAGGGCAAAGGCTTGGAGGCAAGAAAGTGCTTGAAGGGCCTAAGTCTTAGCCCACAATCAGGGGTGTGGTCTGAGATGAGGTTATAGGAGTGGGTGTGGATATGGCATGTGGAAACTCCTAGGCCATTTTACGGATTCCAGGCTCTATCGAAGAGCAACGGAAAGATATTAAAGGATTTTAAGCAGAGGAATGGGATGACGTCATTTACCATTTCAAAAGACAACCCTAGATGTTGTGTGTGTTGCAATGCGAAGAAGGGATAGACATAGAAAATACACTTTTTTTTTTTTTTTTTGTAAGGAGGCTCTTGCAATAACCCAGACAAGTGCAGGTGCTTGGACTTGGGTAATGGCCATGTGCTTACGGAAGAGTGGAAAAGTCAAGACCTACTTTGGTGATAAAATAAACAGGACTTGTTGATCTATTGGAGGTAGAGTTCTAACAGAAAGAGAGAAATCAAGGATGACGTTGAAAGCAAGGATTGTTTTTGCCGTGAGCAACTGGACAGATGCAGAGGCCTTTTACTGAAATGTGAAAGATGGCAGAGGAGCACAGGACTGGGTAAAATGAGAGCTCTTTGAAGACATCATATGTCTGAGATGCCCATGAGAGGGCGTGATGGCTAATTTTATATGTCAACTTGATTGGGCTAAGTGGTGCCAAGATAGCTGGTAAAACATTATTTCTGGGTGTGTCTGTGAGGGCGTTTCTGGAAGAGGTTGCTATTTGACTCAGTAGACTGAGCAAAGATGATCACCCTACTGAATGTGGGTTGGTGTCATTCAGTCCACTGAGAGCCTGAACAGAAGCGAAAGGCAGAGAAAGTGTGGGTTTGTTTTCTCTGCTTGAGCTGAGATAGCCATCCTCTGCCGCCCTCAGACATTAGAGTTCCAGGTTCCTGAGCCTTTAGACTCAAACTGGGATACATGTCGTTGTTCTGCTGGTTCTCAAGCCTTTGGACTTGCACTGGAATTACGCCCCCAGCTTTCCTGAAGATGGCAGATTGTGCGACTTCTAAGACTCTGTAATGAGGTGAACGAATGCCTCATAATAAATCTTTCCTTTTTTGAACTTTTATTTTAAGCTCAGGGGTACAAGTCAGGTTTGTTACATAGGTACACTGTGTCATGGGTATTTGTTGTACAAATTATTTTGTCACCCAGGAATTAAGCCTAGTACCCGTTGGTTATTTTTTGTGATCTTCTCCCTCTTCCCACCCTCCACCCTCCAAAAGGCCCCAGTGTGTGTTGTTCCCCTCTATGTGTTCTCATAATTTAGCTCCCACTTGTAAGTGAGAACACGTGGTATTTAGTTTTCTGTTCCTGTGATAATTTGCTAATGATAATGGCACTATCGCTGATCATTAGAGAAATGCAAATCAAACCCACAATGAGATACCATTTCAGTAACACCAGTCATCATGGCTATTATTAAAATGTAAGACGAAATAGATGCTAGTGAGGTTGTGGAGAAAAAGGAGCACATATACACTGTTGGTGAGAGGATAAATTAGTTCAGCCATTGTGGAAGACAGTGTGGTGATTCCTCAAAGACCTAAACACAGAAATACGATTCAAGCCAGCAATACCATTACTGGGTATATACCCAAGGAATATAAATCATTGTATTATAAAACACTTGCACATGTATGTTTATTGCAGCACTATTTACAATAGCAAAGACATGAAATCAACCTAAATGCCCATCAGTGATAGACTGGATAAAGAAAATATGGTACATACACAACATGGAATACTATGCAACCATAAAAAAGAATGAGATCATGTCCCTGTAAAGGAATGGAGCTGGAGGCTATATACATCTTTCTACATATCTCTATGTATCCTATTTGTTTTGTTTTTCTGAAGAACCCTGACTAATGCAGAGGCCCAAGCCATCTGTCTTCCTCTGGACTTTGCTGTCTCACTAATGTTGAGGACAGTGCTTGACACGTAATAGGTACTCAGAAAGTGTTGAATGAGAGAATCGAAATGAGATGCTTAAAAGCTACAGATGACTAATGGCTTCTAGTACAACAGACAATTCAGAGTCCCTAGCAATGGCGAATTAAACCATTCCAATCTGATGTCCAAAATATTGTATGCTAGAGACCCCCTTTCTTTTCCCATTAATTGAACAGGCCCTGTCTCTTTTGCTCTTGTAGTCCATTGTTCTTCAAGTGTAATTAGCCCTTGCATTTTGACAGTAAACAAGACTCCACTGCTTTGATAAATGGCTCGTTTCTGGGAAAGGAGTCTTTGTGAATGGAAAATCCAGTTGTCTTCCCCCTTTCTCCCACCTCTTCCTCTTTCCCTTACTTTGGGTGGCTCTTAGCCTATGCTATCACGTTCAGAAAGGAATGGCGTTTCTTTGAAAAGGATAGCAACACAGAAATAATAATTATCATTCATTGAACACCTTACATGGCAGGTGGGTACATACTATGCAATGCAAAAATCCTGAAAAGTCGTTTTTAAATATCTTTATGTTTCAGCCACGCAAACTGAATGAAACCATTTAAACTGGAGAACTTGTTTAAATCCCGCAGTTACTAGGAGGCTCCATGGAGATTCAAACACACTCACGTTTGTCTGATGCCAACATCTGTGTCTTTTCTGTGATTCCTTATCTCCCTTAGACCGTAAGGAGATGGCTCTTGTTGAGAAACCCCTGTGGCCTCACTTGTTGGTGGAACAAATAGCATTGACTGTTTCTCTTAGCAAGGAACAAACACCCTTCCACTTGCTTCAGATTTCTTAACTCCTATGATCTGTTTTGTTTTCTTCATGAACTCTCTAGAGGTGGGGGGAGTGAGTGATAATTATCACCTACATCTTACAGGTAAGAAAATGGATAATGTCACACATAGCTTGCAGTGGGCAGGTTTGAGCATCAAATCTAGGCAGTGTGTGCCACTCAAGTCCACTCTGTCAGCCTTTACATCATGTGTTCTTCATTAGCTGTCTAGCCCTTCCCGATGTACAAAGATTCTTAGTTCACATTTGTGATCTCATTTGGTGTGGGGACACAGAGACTGATTTGCTGAATGCTGAATTTTTTTTAAGAACTGGAAACATTATGAAAGATCTTCTAAACTAATTCAAATGGTTTCCCTTGTCTTGACCCAAGACGGATGTGTGAATTTCTCAAAATTGTCCATGTGACATTATGCTCATTAGGATAGTCACTATGGAAAGAATAAAAAATAACAAGTGTTAGTGAGGAGGCCAAGAAGTTGGAATCTTCGTGCACTATAAATGGGACTGTGAAATGGTGCAGCCATTATGATTTGTGTGGAATTTTCTCAAAAAATAAAAATGGAATTACAATATGATCTCATAATCCCACTTTTGGATATACGTACAAAACATAAGCAGGATCTCAAAGAAATTTCAGCACTCCAATGTACGTTACAGAGCTGTTTGTAATAGCCAAGATGTGAAGACAAATGTCCACTGATGGATGAATGGATGCAGAAAATGTGGTCTATACATATAATGAATATTATTCATCCTTAAAAAGGAAGGAAATCCTGCTATATGCTGCAGCTTGGGTGAAACTCAAGGACATTCCGCTAAGTGAAATAAGCCAGTCACAAAAGGACAAATATGCTATGATTCTGATCGTAAGAAGTATCTCAAGTAGTCAAAATCATAGGAAGTAGAAAGATGGTTGCCAAGGGTTGGGGGAAAGGAGGGGGGAGGAGGAATCAGTGTTTAATGGGTATAGAGTTTCTGTTTTGTAAGACGAAAAAGTTTTTTGGGTTTTTTTTTTTTTTGAGACAGAGTCTCACTCTGTTGCCCATGCTAGAATGCAGTGGCACGATCTTGGCTCACTGCAACCTCTACCTCCTGGGTCCAAGCAATTCTCCTGCCTTAGCTTTCTGAATAGCTGGGATTACAGATGTATGCCCCCAGGCCTGGCTAATTTTTGTGATTTTAGTAGAGATGGGGTTTTGCCATGTTGGCCAGGCTGGTCTTGAACTCCTGACCTCAAATGATCCACCTGCCTCAGCCTCCCAAAGTGCTGGGATTACAGCCGTGAGCCACTGTGCCCGGCCAGATGAAAAGGTTTTATAGATCTGTTTTATGAAAATATGACTATACTTAACACTACTGAACTGTACGTTAAAAATGGTATGAAGATGGTAAATTTAATGTTATTTGTTTTTTACTGCAAAGAATTTTTGAAAATAACTGTGGTGGATTGAGTGCTTGACCCCATGTCTCCAGAATACAGTGAAGTTTGAGCTGCCAAAGAATGAATGTTGCCTCTGCTCTTTTTGAGTCCAGGGGTATGGTTCTATCTCAGATTGGGTGTGTTATTTACTTTGCCGTAGCGACTTTGAGAAGTAAATGGGTGCTTTTGCCACACCTCAGGGAGAATCAGGTAAGTGAGGCGGACCTACCAGAGAGTCCATCTCCTCCAAGGTGCATTCATCTTCCTTAGAATGGAGATGGCCCTGTGACATAACCAGGGGTGGCATTATCAGTCCCACATGGGGAAACCAAGACTCAGCATGACCAATGGAGTGTTCAGGGTCACCCGAGGGTATTGGTGATGGAGGGTGGATTGAGACAAGATCCCAGGAATTCTGATGCTGCATCCAGAGTTACTGAAGTAGGAGGAATAGCACATCTTTAAGACTTGGAACTGAAGAAAGTGGTGAGAAACTGGGATGTTTTTCTTACTTTTATTATTCTATGTAAAGAACTTTCTTTCTTTTTTTTTTTTTTTTGAGATGGAGTTTCGTTCTTGTTGCCCAGGCTGGAGTGCAATGGCACGATCTCAGCTCACTGCAACCTCCGCCTCCAGGATTCAACTGATTCTCCTGCCTCAGCCTCCCAAGTAGCTGGGATCACAGGCATGTGCCACCATACCCGGCTAATTTTGTATTTTTAGTAGAGATGGGGTTTCTCCATGTTGATCAGGCTGGTCTCGAATTCCTGACCTCAGGTGATCTGCCCTCCTTGGCCTCCCAAAGTGCTGGGATTACAGGTGTGAGCCACTATATCCAGCCTAGCTAAAGAACTTTCTAGAGCACTAAAGTGAATCGTTCCATTGAGTTGTCCAGTCCTGACCTCTGATCCCAATGCCTATCAGTGACCTCAGACTTGGGCCTCCTTCCAGGCTGCTAGACCATCGGATGTGTGTGGCAGGCACATCCGCCAGGCTGTGGGGCCCCGTGAGCCTTCCCCTTCCCTAGCAGATTTTTAATGCTTGAACTCCAGAGGCCCCCAAGGGCTTCTGCCTTAATTAAAATTTAAATTCACAAATCATTTCTTAAACCGTCTCACAGGCAGCCAAATAATCGCAGTCATTAGCAGGTGGTTGGAGTTGCTTTTGCTTTAATGCTTTTCAAGGGCGGTGGCTACATGGGTTTAGTCCCATTATTACTGCTGTCTTCTACCACCCCTGTCTCCACAAACCTTGCTCAGAGAACGTTGCTACAAACCCTTTGTTTTCTCTTGTAAGAGAGAAGTCTGTGTTCCAGGTTCAGAATGCATTAACATGTCTTGTTCTGTCCCTACCCCGTCACCTGCAGCTTGCCCATGCCCCAGGGGCCATCCTCATTTGGGGACCAGCCAATTACCAGGTAATGGCTTGGAGCACAGAGTGATGACTCATCACAAGGCTGGACAGGCTTCCCTAGGAGCCATTTCTGGGCCTTGGCATCGGCATAGATAGTTTAGTCTGGCTATTGCTCCTGGGAATTTGCAGTGTGCCTCACAGCTGTGCTTCCCCTAATCCAGGGCTGCTTAACCTGGGCACTGATGACATTTTGGTTGGATAGTTTGTTCTAGGGAGAATGCCCCATGCATTTTAGGAAGTTTGGCGGCATCCCTGCTCTCTGCCTACTGTATGTCAATAGCAGCCCCCAATTGTGACAAACAAATGTCTTGAGACACGGTCAAATGTCCCCTGGGACAAAACCTCCCAGTTGAGAAATGCTCCAGTCCAACAGCGTCTCTAGGATCAACACCCTTGTCTCAGTGCATTTTGTGTTTCGGGAATACCTGAGACTGGGTAATCAATAAAGAAAAATGGTTTATTTGGCTCTCGGTTCTGCAGGCTGCATAGGAAGCATGGCAGTGGCATCTGCTTCTAGTGAGTGCTTTAGGGAGCTTCCAGTCATGGTAGAAGAAAAAGGGGAGCAGGCGTGTCACATAGTGAAAGAGAGGAAGAGAGAGAGAGGAGGAGGAGGTGCCGCACTCATTTTAAACAACCAGCTCTCGTGTGAACTAATAGAGTGAGAACTCACTCATGACTGTGGGGAGGATACCAAGCCATTCATGAGGGATCGGCCCCCACCATGACCTTGACTTTTTATAACTTAGCCTTAGAAGTCACATAACATTTCTTCTGCCAAACATTATAAATTGAGGCCGTCATAACCCCACCCTTATTCAAGGGGAGGAGACACAGCCCTCAGCTTTTAATAGCAGGAGCATCAACGAATTTGCAGCCATATATGAAAATCACCACATCATTTCTATTCCCACGTTCACAGGTCTGAATTTTTCCAAGCCTTTAGCAGAGAATTCAATCCCACCTTGAATAATTTTTCCAGGTGTATTTACACCAAAAGCCTACTTCAATTAATCAATTCTAATGCTGCAATTACCCAGCTTATATTTTCAGACACTCTAATAAGCACCACAAATGAATAGGAACTAAACTGATGGTGCATAACCCTCCACGATTAAAAAGACCGCACTTGATTTCTCAAGCAGCCTTTGCCTCTGTAAAATGAACTTCCTTCTCTCACTTGTATTTAGCACAGGAAAATGTTTCCTTAGGGTTGTGGTGGGGTTGGAGCAGATGGAAAGACATCTAAGAAAATGTAGCAATTGTCGTAGAGGTAAGTTTTTTTTTTTTTTTTTTTAAATGGAATTTTTTTAGTATTATACTTTAAGTTCTGTACACATGCAGAACTTGCAGGTTTGTTACATAGGTATACACGTGCCATGGTGGTTTGCTGCATCCATCACCCTGTCATCTACATTAGATATTTCTCCTAATGCTATCCCACTCCTAACCCCTGCCCCCTGCTATCCCTCCCGTAACCTCCCTCCCCCGGCAGACTCTGGTGTGTGATGTTCCCCTCCCTATGTCCATGTGTTCTCATTGTTCAACACCCACTTCTGAGTGAGAACGTGCGGTGTTTGGTTTCTGTCCTTTTGTAAGTTTGCTGAGAATGATGGTTTCCAGCTTCATCCATGTCCCTGCAAAAGACATGAACTCATCTTTTTTATGGCTGCATAGTATTCCATGGTGTATATGTGCCACATTTTCTTTATCCAGTCTATGAATGATGGGCATTTGGGCTGGTTTCAAGTCTTTGCTATTATGAACAGTGCCATAATAAACATACATGTGCATGTGTCTTTATAATAGAATGATTTATAATCCTTTGGGTATATACCCAGTAATGGGATTTCAGGGTCAAATGGTATTTCTGTTTCTAGATCCTTGAGGAATCACCACACTGTCTTCCACAATGGTTGAACTAATTTACACTCCCACCAACAGTGTAAAAGCGTTCCTATTTCTCCAGCATCTGTTGTCTCCTGATTTTTTAATGATCGCCATTCTAACTGGTGTGAGATGATATCTCAGTGTGGTTTCGATTTGCATTTCTCTAATGACCAGTGATGATGAGCTTTTTTTCATATGTTTGTTGGCTGCATAAATGTCTTCTTTTGAGAAGGGTCTATTCATATCCTTCACCCCCACCTTTTTTTTTTTTTTTTGAGACAGAATCTCACTCTATCACCCAGGCTGGAGTACAGTGGTGTGATCTTAGCTAACCAAGGTTAAGTTTTAAATGAAGACTGAAGCGTCATTACTTTGTGATTTTTTTCATGTTGGGAAGGATGTGGACTCCTATTCAGGCTCTAGGATTAAACAATCCGGGCCTCAGTTTACTCATCTGTAGAGTAAGTGTTTGGGCTTGCTATTTTCCAAAACCTCTTCCAGCTCCCAAATTGTCTGTGACTATAGGAATATTTGCCGAGGGCGATTTTCTAACATCAATACCCAGAGGAAGCACCCATGTAATAATCATATTCATTTGAATAACTTGCCTTCAAGAAATAGTGCAGCACTTCTGGTAACCTTACCTTTTACTCTGCATTTACATAAATACTACAAGCACTTTTTCATAGGTGCTGGTATACATTTTCTTCTGCAATTTCCTTTTTCCCCACCACTGTAACATATGCTAAAAAGCTTCCATCTTGTTACATATAATTAAACTTAATTCTTTTCCATTGCTACATAATAGTCCACTGTATGGATAACTTAAAATCCACTTTAAGGATTATTTAAGTAGGCTATCTTGATGTAAATTCAAGTTATTTCATTTTTTCGCCTTTATATTAGCAATGCTTCAATGAATAGCACTGTGCATACGTCATCGTGATGGCAAATTTTATTTGTCAACTTAACTGGACCTAAGGGATGCCTAGACAGCTGGTGACACATCGTTTTGGGGTGTATCTGCTAACGCATTTCCAAAAGAGATTAGGATTTGCATCGGTAGACTGAGTAAAGAAGATGGCCCTCAGCAAAGTGGGTGGGCATGACGTAATCCACGGAAGGCCCACAGAAGAAAAAGGTGGAGGAAAGGTGAGTTCTCTGTCTTCTTGAGCTGCAACATGCATCTCCCACCCTTAGAGACTGGAGCTCCTGGTTCTCAGGCCTTCAGACTCGGGGACTTATACCAGTGGCCTCCCCACTTCCTGGTCTTTGGACTTGGTCTGAATTACATCACTGGCTTCCCAGGTTCTTCAGCTTGCAGATGGCAGATCGTGGGACTTCTCAGCCTCTGCAATCATGTAACCAATTCCCGTAATACATTTTGTCTATATATACTCTATTGATTCTCTTCCTCTGGAGAGCCTTGAACAATCCAGTCATTTTGCTCCCATGCAGCTATACTATAGAATAAGTTTGTAGAAGCAAATTTGCAGGGTCAAAACTTGTGGGCTTTTATCATTCTGATAGCTATTGACAAATTTCTCATCACAGAGATCATACCAATTTGTTCCTCTATCAATAATGTATAAAAGAGCTTTGTCCTTCTACACAGGGTATGATCAAACTTTACAATTCTTGGCACTCTGATAAGGCAGAAATGGCTTCATTATGGTTTTAAGTGGCATTTCTCCTTTGTGAGTAAGCTAGCATCTTTTATATGGAAGAGTCTTTTGCATGTCTTTTTCTCAGAAAGGTATGCTTATAGACTGTGAAAGGGCATAATTTAAAACATTTTTAATAGTTTTTTTTTTTTTTTTTGGTGAATCCATTCATGACATTGCTTTGCCTTCCTTTTTTTTTTTTTGAGCTGGAGTCTCGCTCTGTTACCCAGGCTGGAGTGCAGTGGCGTGACCTCAGCTCGCTGCAGCCTCTGTTTTCTGGGTTCAAGTGATTCTTCTGTCTTAGCCTCCCAGGTACCTGGGATCACAGGTGTGTACCACCACACTTGGCTAATTTTTGTATTTTAGGCAGAGACGGGATTTCACCACGTTGGCCAGCTTGGTCTTGAACTCCTGACCTCAAGTGATCCTCTCATCTCTGCCTCCCAAAGTGCTGGGATTACAGGCATGAATCACTGCACCCAGCCTGTGCCACCTTCTTTATGTCAGTTTCCAAAGTCACGTGAAAGCCCTTAGGCGGATGGTGGCATCCTCACTCTATCACTCCATCCCTTTACGGTTTTCTTAGCCGTGTCTTTAGGTGGAATGCAGCGAGACAGCTGACACGGTGACCTTCGGTAACCACAGTATTTGTATTTGCCAGAAATACATTTGGTGGATAATAAGAACCACCAAAGCTTTACTTTGACTCCCTGTTGCAATTTTGTCCAAGAGTCTCAGGAAATGACTGCACTTCATTTTTGCTGAAGCCTGTCTCTCCGCAGTACATTTTGTAATCATTGTGGGTTTTGTTGTAAGAAAAAACAACTCATGGTCTTGCTAGAAAAAGTCAAACATCCGCTGGTTTCATCATTTATCTGCATCAGCTCTTTTTGCTGATAATGATGGTCACAGAACTTCTTTCTTGCAGCACCTCCTTCAGCCTGACTTTTAAGGTTTGGCTGGGGAGGAGGTAGGAAGCCCAGGCATGGCTCTAAGCCTAAGCGGCACTGGTCAATGCAGTTAATCAGAAACTTGTACTGTTAGGTTAATGGCCCCTGCCCAACTAGTGATAAAGATGATACTTTACCTGGATTTTCATGTGATCTTTATGTATGGGACTTTAAAATCCCAGAGGAAGGAAGTTTGGACAATTGGCTAGATTCCAGCATTTTCCACGCAGGGTGGAAAATGTGTTCGGGTTACTATAATGAATTAATAAAATGCAGCCCAGGCGGGGTATGGTGGTTCATGCCTGTAATCCCAGCATTTTGGAAGGTCCAGGCTGGTAGATGATAAGGTCAGGAGTTTCAGACTAGCCTGACCAACATGGTGAAACCCCGTCTCTACTAAAAATACAAAAATTAGCTGCGCGTGATGGCGCGTGCCTGTAGCCCCAGCTACTCAGGAGGCTGAGGCAGGAGAATCACTTGAACCCAGGAGGCAGAAGTTGCAGTGAGCTGTGATCATACTACTGCACTTCAGCCTGGGCAACAGAGTGAGACTCCTCTCAAAAAAGAAAAAAGCAGCCACCTGGGATCAAGTAACTCCCACACCAAAGCAGGTCCCACCTATAAGCAGATGTAGTAAGTATACATCTATAATAGAATGTATAAAAGAAATCTCAATCTAACTCATAGGGGAGATACATCTTGGTAAAAACATTACTGTGAATTGGTATTAGACGAGGTGGCCAGACCATGTGATCCAAATCAATGGAGATCTGAAATTAAAAGGTATGCATGTGTGGCATGATAAGTGGTGTTCCTGGAGCAGAAATTACGAGTAGTGGTTGAAGAGGTAGACAGAGCCTGATGAAACCTGTTTGTTCTCTAAAAGATATGTAATTTATCCCACAGGCTAACTTGTTTTTCCCATGGCCAGACACCCACAGATAGCATTTCACTCTGTAATAACTTCTCTTGGGTGTGCCTAGGCTTACGCACGATTACCAGCTCATTGGCTGTACTTGCAACCCATTTTATTTCTGTACGGTGAGTGTGAAAGAGATGAAGTTTCCACAGTCCTTACAAAACCTGGACCTATTAGCATTGGAGCTTGGAGAGAAGTTGAGGTAAAAGAAATGAAATTTACCCACGGATATAATGTTTAAGTAACTCAAACTTTTTACTGTAGAGTTGAATCATATATATTTTGGTTTAACTTAATTCTTTTTTTTTTTTTTTTTTTTGATGGAGTCTCACTCTGTCACCCAGGCTGGAGGGCAGTGGTTCAATCTTGGCTCACTGCAAACTCCATCTCCCAGGTTCAAGTGATTCTCCTGCCTCAGCCTCCCAAGTAGCTGGGACACAGGCACCCGCCACCACGCCTGGCTAATTTTTGTATTTTTAGTAGAGATGGGTTTTCACCATGTTAGCCAGGCTGGTCTTGAACTCCTGACATCAGGTGATCCATCTGCCTCTGCCTCCCAAAGTGCTGGGATCACAGGCGTGAGCCACTGCACCCAGTCCTAATTCAATTCTTTATGCTGATTAAAGAATGCAAAAAAGCAGGAGATGGGACATGCAAGGGAGAAAGTGCGGACAGTGTAACTGGCCCAGCCAATTCTGTCCTCTACTCGTGGCATAAGAGAGCATGAGACAGGAAAACTGACATTCATGCCTCCTTGTCAGCCTCTGTCTGCCACGTGGCTTTCATAACCTGAGCATCTCTCTGAGCTAAATGGGAGGCTAGGGTTTAAAAACAGGTGTTTTTCATACAACCTGGGTGCTAAACACAAGGTAAAGGGTCCATCAAAGAACCAGTGAGTGACCAGCTTTTGCTGGGAGACAGACTGGCCTGGCTGGCCATAAGAAAAACCCAGCATACACTGTTGACTTTCTGTATCTGTGGTTCCACATCCATGGATTCAACCAACTGTGGATTGAAATTATATGGGAAAAAATCTTGTGTACTGAACATGTACAGACTTTGTTTCTTGTAATTTCCTAAGCAATGCAGCATAACAACTACTTCATAGCAGTGACATTGTATTAGGTATTATTATAAGTAATCAGAGATGAGTTAAAGTATATGGGTGAATGTGTGTAGGTTGTGTACAAATACTGCACTATTTTATATCGGGAACTTGAGCATCCACCAGTTTTGGTGTCTATGGGGAGTCCTGAAACCAATCCCTCAGGCATACCAAGGAATGACTGTATCATATTTAATGGGCACTGGAAGGGATTCAAGAGTTATTTTAATTATATACTTTCTACTTGCCTTGTTGATTTTTAAAAACATAACACCCAAATAGGAAGCAAAGTACTTTGTTCACGTTTCTGAAAGACAGTGAAGGAGCCAGAAAACCTAACTCCACAGCAACCTCATGAAGTTCCTCTTTGGTTTCCCATCCTCTCACCATTCTTCTGTTTCTCTAGGGCCTTCCTCCCTCAGCACAGCCCTGTGAAGCCCTCCTATCTCTTCCTCTACTCTGTATCCTTTTATTTATTTTCCTTTCATTTACTTATTTACTTTGGAATAGGGTCTCACTCTGTCACCCAGGCTGAAGAGCAGTGGCACAATCGTGGCTCACTGCAACTCGAATTCCTGGGCTCAAGGGATCTCCCCACTTCAGCCTCTCAAGTATCTGAGACTATAGGTGTGCACCACCACATTCAGCTAATTTTTAATTTTTTTTTGTAGAGATGGGGTCTCGTTATGTTGTCCAGGCTGGTCTCAAACTCCTGGGCTCAAGTGATCCTCCTACCTTGGCCTCCCAAAGTGCTGGGAATATGAGTGTGAACCACCACACCCAGCCTGTATACTTTTATTATGTAAGATGATTGGGACCTGTCTCCAGCCAAGAGGAATCATTATTATTTCTTTTTCTTTTCTTTTTTAAGTTATATCTTAAGTTCTGGGGTACATGTGCAGAATGTGCAGGTTTGTTACATAGGTATACATGTGCCATGGTGGTTTGCTGCATCTTTCACCCTGTCATCTACATTCGGTATTTCTCCTAATGCTATCCCTCCCCTATCCCACCACCCCCTAACAGGCCCCAGTGTGTGATGTTCCCCTCTCTGTCCATGTGTTCTCATTGTTAAACTCCCACTTATAAGTGAGAACATGCAGTGTCTGGTTTTCTGTTATTGTGCTACTTTGCTGAGAATGTTGGTTTCCAGCTTCATCCATGTCCCTACAAAGAACATGAATTCACCCTTTTTTATGGCTGCATAGTATTCCATGGTGTATATATGCTACATTTTCTTTATCCAGTCTATCATTGATAGACTGTCATTGATGGGCATGTGGGCTGGTTCCAAGTCTTTGCTATTGTGAACAGTGCCACAATAAACATACATCCAAAATGGTTGAACTAATTTACACTTCTACCAATAGTGTAAAAGCGTTCCTATTTCTCCACATCCTTTCCAGCATCTGTTGTCTCCTGATTTTTAATGATTGCCATTTTAACTCGTGTGAGATGGTATCTCATTATTATTTTTAAGGGATTATGAGTGGGTGGCAAGAATTGCATTTTCTTTTCTTTTTTTTAAAGTCAGGGTCTCACGATCACTATTGTTGCCCCGACTAGACTTTAATTTCAAGGTTTATGTGATTCTCCCACCTTAGCCTCCAAAGTAACTTGGACTACAGGCTATGCCAGCATGCCTTGCAGGAATTGCATTTTTAATCATAAGATACTCTCTGTGTTATGGAATGAATTGTGTTCCCATACACCCCAAAATTTTATGTGTTGAAGTACTACTCCCCAGTACTTTGGAATGTGACAGTATTTGGAGACAGGGTTTTTACAGAGATAGTTAAGTTAAAGTGAGTTCACTGGGGTGGGCCCTAATCCAACATGACTGGTGTCCTTATAAAAAGAGGATATCTGGGCCGGGCATGGTGGCTCACGCCTGTAATCCCAGCACTTTGGGAGGCCAAGGCGGGTAGATCATGAGGTCAGGAGTTTGAGATCAGCCTGGCCAACATAGTGAAACCCTGTCTCTACTAAAAATACAAAAAAAATTAGCCAGGTGTGGTGGCGGGCACCTGTAATCCCAGTTACTTGGGAGGTTGAGGCAAGGAGAATCACTTGAACCTGGGAGGTGGAGGTTGCAGTGAGCTGAGATCATGCCACTGCACTCCAGCCTGAGTGGCAGTGTGAGACTGCCCAACCCTACCGACACGCTGATCTCAGATGTCTAGCTTCTGCAACTGTAAGAAAATTAATTTCTGTAATTCGGGCCACATAGTCTGTGATATTTTGTTTTGGCAGCCCTAATGCACTTTGGAAGGGGGTTCACTTAAACAATGCCTGTCCCATTCCACTCCAGCCTCTTCAAATTTGTACATACAAAAGAAAACCACTCATCAACGTTGGTACTTTCATTGCTTTTGGTCACATATTACTTGTGATGCCCAACACAGCTTACTAGAACACTGTAAAGACATTGTGGTAGGGGAGAAGGGGCTACAGGGGAATTCAAAGCAGAAAGGATATGATGAATCTGAGTTTGGGGAGATCACAGCAACATCAAGAGTGAAGATGGATTGTAGGAGGGAAAGACAGGAGATGGAGAACCACTAAAATGCTTTTTCATGCAGTAGCAGCAGGGATAGAGAATTGGGGTTGGGTTTGATAAATAGGTATGAGAATAATAATATTGGGTGATAGAAGTAGGATGATGAAAAGTAGAGATGGCTGACTTCTATCTTTTTGGCTTGGGTATCTGAGTATATGGCGGCACCATCAATAGAAAGCAACCATAGAGTTTATTTGCATGCCACTGCATTATAGAAAGAACTGAAGTTGGCTTACACAAATACTGATCATGCCATAATAAATAGAAGTAAATGGGGATAGTGGAGAAGGCTGTACTTGAAAGACAAAATGAAAAAAGAGCGAGATTAGCACACAAATCCTTACCCAGGGATTCTTAACACTTGTCCGAGATGGACTGTACATTTTGCTTTGGGCCAGCACATGACATTATTCACACTTGTCAGTTTGGTCAGTGTTTCTCACCTCTCCCAAGGACCTGGAGTCTGAAAATTCTAACACAGTGAAAATCTGGCTTTTGGTTTCTGGGTGTGAGAGGCAACAGGAATACTGGGAGAGGCATAGATTGCATATTTGGAGGCTCTTCACAGAGAAATGTGTGGAAAGTTTAAAAAATGTGGAGCATCCCCTGCCTCACCCTAGGGTAGGGTGGAATTTGGAGCTTGGGTTCAGAGACAGCCTGGGAAGATGGACTGTCTGTACTTTCACGCAATAGTATAAAATCCATTGATTTGGGAAAATGACATGGATGTGTCATATACCTTCTGTGGTGCCACGACTGATTTACATAACATCACTGTTTTTGCTGTGGGAATACACAGGTTACATAAGCAATCTGGCAGCTTAAGTCTCATTACTGTCATTTCCAAAGTGTTAGATTGTTCAGAACAAGGAAACCTTTTCTGTTACAGAATCAAAAGTGAATGCATCCCCATCCAGGCATGTTTTGATGATCCCTTCATGATCACATCTTTGGAACACACCCAAATAGCCAGTTTGATAGCCTTGGGTTGAAAAAGGGATGGTTGTTCCCAAGCTGTCTTTCCTGGAGTGTCTACCCCTTCTTGCCAAGTGTTGAGAGGTTTACGTTCCTGCTTATGGCGCACTTTTCTCTATGGAGAAAAGGTCTTTAGAAGGACTTTTGAGAGTAAGCTCTATACAGAAGCTCTTGGCACTAATAATAACACCTTGATGGGTCTATGACTGGTTGGGGCCTGGCTTGCTGATCTTTTTCCTTTTATAATTTCAACTTTTATTTTAGATTCAGGCAGTGCACGCACAGATTTGCTACATGAGTATGTTGCCTGATGCTGGGTGCAATATGCATGATCCAGTCACTCAGTACTGAGCACAGTACCCAGTAGTTAGTTTTCCTTGCCCCTCTCTCCCTCTAGTCGTCCCCAGTGTCTGTGGTTTCCATCTTTATGTGTCCATGAGTACCCAGCATTTAGCTCCCACTTGTAAATGAGGACATGCTAGTATGTCCAAGACAGTGACTCCACTCCATGCGTACCTCTCTAGACAGGATCTGACTGGCTGTGGGCAGCATTGTGGAGTTGGTAAGTTTCTTCTATATGAGTTTACTCTTCCTTTTCTTTCATGGTGTACTAGAGTGATGGGATTGGCTTTGGAGTAGAGATTTGACTTTCTCTGGCAGGCCAAGCCGTTTGGCATTTGCTTTTATACAGGTAATGTAACTTCTCAGAATCTCAGCTTCCTCATCTGTAATGCTTACTTGTTTTATTTATTTATTTACTTATTTATATGTACATACTATTTTTGTTTTATTTTATTTTATTAATTATTTTTGAGACAGAGTCTCATTCTGTTGCCAGGCTGGAGTGTACAGTGGTGCAATCTCGGCTCACTGCAACCTCCACCTCCTGGGTTCTACCAATTCTCCTGCCTCAGCTTCTCACGTAGCTGGGTTACAGGCGTGTGCCATCATGCCCGGCTAATTTTTATACTTTTAGTAGAGACGGGGTTTCACCACGCTGGCCAGGATGGTCTTGATCTCCTGATCTTGTGATCCACCCATCTCAGCCTCCCAAAGTGCTGGGATTACAGGCATGAACCACCATGCCCAGCCACATACGTACTTTTTAGGGACACACAGGCTGGAGTGCAGTGGTGTGATCCTAGTTCACTACAGCCCCAAATTCTTGGGCTCATGCAATGCTTTCACTTCAGCCTCCCAGGTAGCTAGGACTATACGTCCACACCACTATGCCCAGCTAATTTTTTATTTTTAGTAGAGGCAAGTCTTGTTTTGTTGCTCAGGCTGGTCTCAAACTCCTGGTCTCAAGTGATCTCCCATTTCGGCTTCCCAGAGTGCTGGGATTACAGATGTGAGCCCCTGTGCTCGGCCACTTTACTTGTTTTAAATCAGATTAAATCTGGCTCTAGGCTCTCATGAAGTAGAGTGTTGAGAAAATAAATCACAGGTTTGGTTAGCGGCATTCTCTGCCAGTTCCCAGAGATATACATGATCTTTTAAATCCCTTATGTTGGGATTTAAAAATTAGGGAGAGGGCAGGGCTCGGTGGCTTATGCCTATAATCCTAGCACTTTGGGAGAGCAAGGTGGGCGGATCACTTGAGGTCAGGAGTTCAAGTCCAGCCTTGCTAACATGGTGAAACCCCATCTTTACTAAAAATACAACAATTACCTGGGCGTGGTGGTGTGTGCCTGTAGTCGCAGCTGCTCAGGAGGCTGAGGCGTGAGAATTGCTTGAATCCTGGAGGTGGAGCCTGCAGTGAGCTGAAATTGCGCCACTGCACTCCAGGCTGGGCGACAGAGCAAGATGGTGTCACAAAAAAAAAAAAAAAAAAAAAAAAGGAAGAAAAAAATGAGGGAAGGGCCTGGGCCTCAGCCCTTGGAGTCACCAGAGTTCCTGCTGCTCTTTCTGTTCCATGCTGCTCCTGCATTTGCCCTACTTACTTTCCTGGCTTTGTTCTCTCAACAGACCCAGGGGTGTTCCTCAAGACCATTGTGTTTTCTTTTAGCTAGAGGTTTGACCACATGGGATTTTGCCAGTGCTGTCCAAGTCCTGGCACTGTATCCAACCACCCTGGTTTCCCGCGGAGATCTGTGTTCAAAGACGGCCCTAGTTCTAACCACTTGTGAAAACCCCAGACCTCCACACTCCTCTCTGTTACGGGAGGTCAAGGCTTCACCTGCAGCCAGTCACCCCAAACCCCAACAATCTCCCCAGTCTATTTTTCTTCACGAATAAGCTTATGTTTCCTAAACGAAGCTGGAATGAGTCTTATGTTCTGGATGTCTCATAGTGTCTACTGAGTTCATATCGACTCTAGTTATCCTCAGTAGCCAGTTCCTTCTTCACTCGCATCAACAGAATGTTTAGCTACACAGGAAATGCCTGGAATAAGGCTGACATTTTGCAGCCTGCCTCATAGCTAAGGATAGCCAGGTGGTTGAGTTCTGGATAAAGGCATTTAGGTAGAAAGTGTGAGTGACAGCTTCTGGGAAACTTATTTAAGGAACAGTTCATACTGTCCTTTGACTTTCTTCTCTTCTATCCTGCTGCCTCCTATGTAGCTGCTGCCATCTTGGACCAAGTACATGATGGTCATATCCTAAAAGATACCAGAGCAGTGAGTTGGGAGGGACTGAGTCCTCATTTATAAGAAGAGACACAGAGCGTGGAAAACCCCTCTTGTCTGGCCCAATGCCATGATGATTGAGCATCAAGAGGAGAAGCTCAAGAACCAAGGTTACCTGCTGAGCATGATGGAGCCCAAGTCATTAATGACATCACTTACCCTGGAGCCTTCTCCTTCCAGACTCCTTTTGATGGGAGATGAGACATTTCCCCACTGCTGCAGCCACTTTTCTTTGGATATTTTATTGCCTAAGAGCACCCTAACCAATGGGATATAAAGAAGAAAAGTCTCAGAGCAGCCAAGGCTTGTTTCCTTGTTTCCCAGATGAGACAGGGAAAATCCCTCTTGATCTTTTGAGCATGCTTCAGCAATGAGAACAAACACAAACAGGTATCTCAGTAAATGATGCCCCCATATGTAAAAAACACAGCATGGAACCTGACACATTTAAGCAGCCAGTAAAAGGTAGCTATTTTTCTTTTTCTTATTAGCATAATGCCTCCATAAACATTGGTTTCCGATCCTGTCCCCTTGGGTGTCTCTCCCTTTGCTACTAAGTTTCTCTGCACCTTTACATTCATCTCCCTTCTCCCCGGTTAAACCTGGCTCTTGAAATGACTGTCAACTTGCTCTCACTGAGGTGTCAGTGATAGATAAGGCTTAATGTATGACCTCATTCCCCAAACACTATCGGCTTGTCAGTGAGATTTACATTTAATAGAGGATTAAAGCCTTAAGCCAAAGGAATGAATCTTTAATGGTGAAATTTGAGGCACCAGAAGGCTTATGAAAAACGAATATTGAAGGGGAGGGAGGGCCTCCTTGGCGATCCCAATTTTCTGAGGCGTTCTCATAAAGTTCCCCAAATTCTCCCAAATTTAAAAATGCCGTGCCGTACTACAGTTCACAATTGGTGGTTGGCAAACAGTAGATTCTGGATAAAGCTTTGTGGAACTAAACGGGAGTGGGAGGGGGAATCGTGAAATCAAAGACGCAAGAAGAGGGTGTCTCCATTCCAGAGGGAGTTGTCTGTTGAGTGGATGAGTCAGGCTGCTTGAGCGTGTGATGGGACTTCCCTGGGGCAGGTGCCATGTTGAGCCGCATTTGATGTTGACTTAGCAGTTTCCTGCTGATTCTTGACCTTTTGTTCGTTGGTGGTTGGTGGTTGAGCTGTACCAAGTTATCTTTCTACCCTCCCCCCCAGTTTCCTCCCCGAACCTCATCCTCATCTCAGTTCTTCTCCCTGCTTGTCCTGGCCTCTACAAAGTGCCTCTTTGGCCAGGCTTCTCAGATACTGTAAGTAAGACTTGGAATCTCTCTTCTCTCCTTGCGTCCACCCCTGAGTCTTTGGGCATCTTGGCCGGACCCCCAGCAGTGCAGAGTTGACAGGCTGCCTTCTGGGTCCCTGGGATTTCTTCTCTAAGCTCCAGCTTGGGCTGTTTCCTGTTCAGCATCTCCTCTTGAGCATCCCACTGATTATTTAGTTATTTATTTTAATTTTGTTGTTGTTGTTGAGATGGAGTCTCACTCTGTCACCCAGGCTGGAGTGTAGTGGCATGACTGTAGCTCACTGAAACCTCCACCTCCCAGGCTCAAGCAGTTCTCCTGCCTCAGCCTCCCAGGTACCTGGGATCATAGGTGCCCGCCACCATGCTTGGCTAATTTTGGTATTTTTAGTAGAGATGGGGTTTTGACATGTTGGCCAGTCTGGTCCCGAGCTCCTGACCTCAGGTAATATGCCCATCTTGGCCTCCCAAAGTGGTGGGCATGAGCCACCTCACCTGGCCCTGATTATTTACTTTTTTGAGATGAGGTCTCAGGCTCTGTCACTCAGGCTAGAGTCTAGTGGTGTGGTCATAGCTCACTGCAGCCTTGAAGTCCTGGGCTCAATCCTCCGGCTTCAGCCTCCCAAGTAGCTGGAACTAAAGGCATACTATAAGTGCTTGGAACTACTAGCATCATGCCCAACTAATTTTTAAATTAGAGACAAGGTCTCACAATGTCACCCAGGCTGGTCTTCAACTTCCAGCCTCAAGCAATCATCCTGCCTCAGCCCCCCAAAAGGGGACCCCCTCCAAAGCGCTGGAATTACAGGTGTGAGCCACTGTGCCCAACCCCTACTAATACTTTAAACTCAACCCATGTGGGCCAAGTATCTTCCATCTGTCCCCTAGATGTGCTCTTCACCCACCTCCATCTTGCCCCTTCCGTGGGAGAGTGAGTCACTGGAACATCATCAACTCTGGCTGGGTTTGGCCAATTCGCAGAAGAGGGACAGGAGAGAGGAGTGAAGCAGGAGTGGGAGGCTGTGTGTTCATCCCCTAAAGGTGGCCTCAGCCTGATTGTGTTCCTCCACCGAAAGCCTGCTCCTTTCTAGTGGCCTTCTCTACCTACATGACTCCCTCTTTCCAGGTCTTGGCAACCATTCCCTGTCCTTGTCCCTGCAGGCTTGGGGGCAATGGCAGCTCTGCCACTGCTGCTGGCCTCTCACTCTTGAGATGATTCCCCTGCAGGAGATTGGCATCACCTGGAAATACATTAAAATTGCAGATTTGAGGCCACTTCCCAGCCCTTCTGAACTTGAAATTAGGGATGGGGCCCAGGAGTCTGAGTCTTTTTTTTAACTTTATTTTTTATTTTAAGTTCTGGGATGCATGTGCGGGATGTGCGGGTTTGCTGCACAGGTAAACGTGCGCCACGGTGGTTTGTTGCAGTTATCAGCCAATCACCTAGGTACGCATTAGCTATTTATCCCAATGCTCTTCCTCCTCCTATCCCACCCTCGACAGGCCCCAGTGTGTCATTCCCCTTCCTGTGTCCATGCGTACTCGTTGTTCAGCTCCCACTTCTAAGTGAGAACATACGGTGTTTGGCTTTCTGTTCCTGCGTTAGTTCGCTGAGGATAATGGCTTCTAGCTCCATCCATGTCCCTGCAAAGGACATAATCTCATTTCTTTTTATGACTGCATAGTATTCCATGGTGTATAAGTACCACGATTTCTTTATCCAGTCTATCGTTGATGGACATTTGGGTTGACTTCGCAGTCTGCAGTTAGACCAGATCCTAGGTCTAGGTGATTCTGAAGTACCGTCATGTTTGAGCATCACCAAACTTCACCTTTCCAGCTCTGACATTAGTAACAGACTCTTCCAGTTATGCCAATTATACCACATGAGCATTTTCTCTGTTTTCTGTTGCGATCCTGATGATACAATAATAACAATAATAGAATTCAGATCCCTGGAACAAAAGTGAACCTTGTCTAGGGTCTCTGTCTCAATGAATGCAACACCACAGGACTTGTCCTTACACATCTTTTAACTCTCTGCAGCTACCAGCCTGTCTGGTATATTGTAGGTACTCAATAAAGGTTCATTTCATTGGAAGTTTATTCCTCTCTCTCTCTCCGTATACATCCATTCATCCACCCAGGCATCGCCATATGGGTATTGGGGATCTACAGCCAAATACGATATTGTGTTTGGTCTCATGGGTCTTATGAGTTAATGGGTGAGATGTCAGCTGTCTGAGTTTCAGTAACACCATCTATTAATGGATCATAATATTACTGACTCCATGGGGCGGTTGTGAAGATGAAATGGGATAACACATATAGTGCTTTTGGCGCAGTGCCTGACATTGAAACTATTCCATCCATTTTAGTATTATTTATTATTTTTGCAGTAGACGATACAGCTTAAGCCCAGCTCAAACAGAGACGAGAACAGGATTTGTGAACATCATTCCATGCCATGGGCATAAGCGTCTTACAAGTTACAGGGTCATTAAAGTACTTTGTAAATTACTTGGCATTTCATAAGGTGTTTATTTTTATTTTTTATTCTTTAATTTTTGTGGGTACGCAGGTGTATATATTTATGGGGTACATGAGATATTTTGATACAGGCACTCAATGTGTGATAATCACGTCAAGGTAAGTCGGGTGTCCATCCATAACGTGTTTATTTGTACTGATCTGGCTGTTATTCTTGTCCTTGTGTGATATCTCTAACTCTTCAAGACTACTCTTTAAGTTTCCTTTTGACCTGCTTTTTATTCCTGTGTCAAAGTTAGCCAGCACAAAAGAGTAGCCTAATAATTTATTGTGGATTGAGACACCCTTAGGATCTGTCCATTTATTTCTTCCCTTCCAAAATGAATATAATTTTTTATTGTTTTCATTGGTTAAAAGAGATCTATGTTCATTGCTTTAAAAAATGAAACGAGGCCGGGCGCGGTGGCTCAAGCCTGTAATCCCAGCACTTTGGGAGGCCGAGGTGGGTGGATCACGAGGTCAAGAGATTGAGACCATCCTGGTCAACATGGTGAAACCCCGTCTGTACTAAAAATACAAAAAATTAGCTGGGCGTGGTGGTGCATGCCTGTAATCCCAGCTACTCAGGAGGCTGAGGCAGGAGAATTGCCTGAACCCAGGAGGCGGAGGTTGCGGTGAGCCGAGATCGCGCCATTGCACTCCAGCCTGGGTAACATGAATGAAACTCCGTCTCAAAAAAAAAAAAATAAAAATAAATAATGAAACGATACACAGCAGTACAAAATAATACTTTATCAGTTGAAATAAATCACTCAGAGGTACCTCTTTTAACATGTTGCTGAACCTTTTCCTGGAAATATCATCATACATTTTTCTGCAGCTCTATCTAGTATTTCCATGTTACGTGAATAGGGTCATTCTTTGCAGCCAGCTCACTTTTTAGCCAGAAACCATCTGCAGAAGCTCTGGGAAAATTTCTTCCCTGGATGTGCACTTGCTCTCCCTTAGGACCACCAGATGGCGCTGCTTCTGAATTTATCAGAGTTTCCTGTCCCCAGGGCAGGCAGAAATTAATACTTGTCGTGTCCCAATGTTGGGCCCTGGTTCGTACCATCCCTCTGGCCTACGGCTGAAGGTGAATTGATTTTGTCTTCAATGACACCTGAAGAGGGCAAAAGTCACGCCCACACTGTAACATGGAGTGAATCTGTAGTTGCTCTCGGACTGAGCAAGTTCTAATGTGTGTGTTGGTTATGTTTGCACCTGTTTTCTCCTCCTCCCGGTCCCCATAGATCATGAGATCCCTGCAGGAAGAGACTGAGTCCCTTAACCCAAAGTTCTGTGCCTGTAAGGCCCTCAATATCTATTGAGTTTAAGTCTCAAGAATAAGGTGGCTTGGGGTCCTGCCGTGGTGGGTCATGCCTGTAATCCCAGCACTTTGGAGAGGCTGAGGTGGGCAGATCACTTGAGGCCAGGAGTTCAGGACAAGCCTGGCCAACATGGTGAGACCCTGTCTCTACTAAAAATACAAAAATCAGATGGGTGTGGTAGGGTACGCCTGTAATCCCAGCTACTCGGGAGGCTGAGGCAGGAGAATTGCTTGAACCCAGGAGGTGGGGGCTGCAGTGAGCCGAGATTGAAGCACTGCATTCCAGCCTAGGTGACAGAGTGAGACTCCATGTCAAAGAAAAAAAAAGAAGAAGAAGAAGAAAAGAGAATAAGGTGGCTTAGAAAAAAAAGTATGTGTTTTGAAAGCTGAAGAACAAAAAAAGTATAAAAAGATTATTGACCTGGGAGTCAGAAAATCCAAATTTTACATTTGGATTAGGTCTTAATTCACCGGCTGACCTTGGACAAGCCTACCGACTTTTCTGGGGTCAAGTTGACTTACGTATAGGAGGTTGGATACAATGATCTCTTGGCCTCTCTTAGCTCCGACCTGTGTGGATACAAAAGCCCTTCTCATCTTTTGTTGTTGTTTTTTGTTTGGATTTTTGGGGGATGGGAGATGTCAAATTGCATCTAGAAATGAATCACTGGGCACTGTCAAGAAACCTGGGGAACTCAGGCCCTGGGGCGTCCAGGGCAGGGCAGGCCTGAGCCTGAGCTGCACTTAACAATCCACTCACCTTGCAGGGCCGTCAGTGCTGGCCACACTGGCACAGCCCATACATCATTATTAGACTCCCTTCATTGTGCTAATTGACACGGGATGAAAAATATCCAGCGAAGGAAACAGCAAATGCTTTCGCACTCAGCCAGAGTGCCCGGCAAATGGGAGAACCTGCTGTAAAAGTTAACTGAGATTGAAAACGGGCCTACTAATATCTTGTAGGGTGAATGTGTCCCGTGACCGGGAGCTGGATCCGGTTGGCACTGTGAGTGAGTGGTGGAGACAGGGAGCAAGGGCGGCTTGGCGGTACCACATCTGAAGCGTAGATGTCGGGGGGAACATTTTTAGACAGCTTAGGTCCAGATGCGCAGAGAACCAGACAGAGCAAATAAGATAGGATTGAGAGGAAAGAGAGGGAAAGAGCTGCTCTCGTGACCTCAAAACTGTAGTGATGATTGCACCCCTTCCTCAGTTTGAAGTCTGTTGAGAAATATTTTCTCATGAAGAGTCCAGTATTGGGTGGAGGGGAATGTAGAATTCCTGGCTCTAGACCAGTCTGGGGGTAGAGGAGGTTGTACCCCAGAGGACATTAGGTAGTCTCTGGGGACACATTTGGTTGTCATAAGTTGGGGGCAGGTAATATTAGCATCTCCTGTAGAGGCCAGGGAGGCTGCTAAACATCCTGCAATGCACAGGACAGCCCCCTCCCACCAAGCACAGAACGATCCTGTCAAAAGTGCTCATAGTGCTGAGGTGAGGAAGCCCTGCTCTAAAACAATGTGCAGCTTTGCAGAGGTAACATCTCCAGGTCATGATTTTATGAATCTAAATTACTAATTTTACATGATATGGGAGATTGGTGGTGAAGATAGCCCCAGTTCTCCTCCATGTCCCCTCTGGCCGTTCCAGTATCACTTTGCAGCTCCTGCTATCAAGACATGGAGTGTGTTCCTCACTTTTTGACTCAGGGTGGGCTTTGGGTCTTGCTTTATTCAACAGAATCTGCAGAAGTGGTAGCTCTGAGTCTAGGCTTCAGAGGCCTTGCACAGGTCTGCTGTCTCCTGCAGAGCCCTGCTCTCCCGTGTGCTGTCAGCCTGGGCTAATCTGCTGGAGGATGAGATACCACGTGGAGAACAGGCAAACTGCCCCCTATCCTGTCTACGCTAAAAATGCAATTCTAAAAATGCAAGATAGGGCCCAGCCTAGAGTAAAACTATCTGCTGACCAAGGACTATGGACCATGGACCCTAGCTGAGATTTTTTAAAAAACCCACCCAGGTAAGCCATAGTCTCCTGGGAAATAACAGATTCTTACTGTTTAACCCACTGAGTTTCAGGGTGGTTCATTATGCAACAACATAGCTAATACGCAAGGTCTTGAAGTCTCAACGGTAAATTCCGAGGGGAGTGGAAAACATCTCAAGATCCGCTTCCTTTGTTAATAGCTGACATTTTCCTAAGTCCGATAGCTTTAAATGAATCAAGATGTGCATAGCTGCATGCTTTGATACCCAATTAATGGAGCTGGGCAAGATCTATCTGGAGACAAGTTTGCTAAAGGTCAATTTTATTCACTTGTATCGGGACAAGTTGCAGAAATCAACTCTGACTTAAATAGCCTAAGGGCATTTGTGAGAAGGACACCAGGAAGCTGATGACTACACAGCCTTCAGCAACATCAGGAGTCAGGACAGCTCCAGGGATCTTGGCAGGAGGGGTGTGTGGCTCTCCTTCCGGAATGCTGTCAAGGGTGACAGAGTCCCAAGCCCCTTTCATCCCTATGTGATTTGTGCTCCGGATTTGAAGACCAGGGTGAAAGAACCTCATGGCTTTCCTTGTGTCACCTGCCCTGCTAATAGAGGTGGTATCATTTGATTGGCAGCCCTGCCAGCCCCGCATAGAGTGGAAAGGGGCAATCAGACAGAAATAGAAGGTACCCTCTGCCTCCCTCCTCCCCACCCTTCCCCCTGCCACACACAATGCTGGAGATTGGGAGAGGTGGAATTAGGAAGTATGTTTAGGATTTTGGGCGTGTGGTCTGGACCTCTAAGATGGCTCATCATGGCCTAGCTGGAAAATGGAAGGGCTGCATCAGAAATTAAAAATCAAATGCAACAGTGCTGTTGACTCTCATATGATTCTCCTCCTGTCACCCGTCACTTGTCATGTGGGTGTCAGCATGTGAGGCACTGGTTTGAGATACGGAAAGGGGAGTGAGAAGGGAGATAGTCCTTCTCCTTCTTCTGAGACAGGGTCTTGCTTTGCTCTGTCTCCCGGGCTGGAGTACAGTAGCATGATTATGGCTCACTGCAGCCTTGAACTTCTGGCCTCAAGCAATCCTCCTGCCTCAGCCTCCTGAGTAGCTCAGCCCACAGGCATGGACTACCCCTTGGATAATTTTATTTCTTATTTTGTAAAGATAGGGCCTCGCTATGTTGCCCACGCTGGTCTCAAACTCCTAGGCTCAAAGGATCCTACCACCTTGGCCCCTCAAAGTGTTGGGATTACAGGTGTGAACCACTGCGCCCAGTCTTAATCTCACTTTTGAAGCACTCTGTATCCATTTCACTCCAGCCTGGGCAACAGAGAGACATCCTGTTTCTAAATAAATAAGTGTTACCTCCTAGTACTATTCCTATTCTTGTTGTCAGCTTGCAGATTGATAGCTGGGGTTGGACCTGTGATAGTTGTTTGAGTCAGATTTGGACCAGGACGTTTTCTGCCACTTACTCCAAGGAGATGCCAAGGATCAACGGAAGGTCCTAAAAGTCTCTGGGTCAGACATGATGTTTCTGTTGTCTGTAAGTCACCCCAAGATCCCCAAAGTGTCCCAGCTATAGAGACATATGAATAATCAATTTCCCACTTGTAAATTAGGAGGGATGAACACAATATGAAGTTTACAACTCTTTAAAAATTTTTACTTCAAGTAAAATCCTATGTTGAAGTTCAGCACTTATAATTGATAAATGTGAGCCCTTTTCGTAAAAGCAGATGTGTGTGTTTTGGGGGGCAGTGTGAGGCAGGAGGAGCAGGTTGGAGCCCTGCTCATACCTGGCCTCCCCCTCTTCTCCATAATGGCTCTGAAGATATCTCTAGAGCCCTCTTGGTTTTGAGGACCTCTTGTGAAGACCATGGGACCACTGACATTGAGGCCTCTCCAAGCTTTGAGGAAGAGATGCCACGTGGGGAACAGGCAAACTGCTCTGTCCTGTCCACACTAAAAATGCAAGATAGAGCCCAGCCTAGAGTAAAACTATCTACTGACCAAGGACCATGGACCATAGACTCTAGCTGAGATTAAAAAAAACAACAACAACCCACCCAGGAAAGCATCGTCTCCTGGGAAATAACATTCTTACTGCTTAACCCACTGAGATTCAGAGTGGTTCATGATACAATAGATAGCTGATAAGCAAGGTCTTGAAATTAAGACTCAACGGTGAATTCTGAGGGAATGGAAAACATCTCAAGATTTGCTTCCTTTGTTAATAGCTGACATCGTCTTAAGTCCAAGTACAGTTCTCCATGTATACTCAGAGATGGAAGGAACTGGTCATCTTCAGTGCTGAGATACAGAAGATAGACATGATGGAGAAAACCAGGGGGATACCAGATGCTGGACCAAGTTCTTGAAACAATGGAAGTAGAGGTCATTCGGCATTTTTACCAAATCTGAGGGTGTGCCCTAGGGAGATAGCTCAGCACAGAGCTGAAGAGTCTGTGGTGTTAAAGATGAACAGTCTCAGGTTCCAGTCCCCTCGATTCTGCCACCGTTAGCTGGACAGTCTTTTATGGCTCTGGGTCTCAGTTTTCTCATCTGCAAAATGGAGAAGCAACAATATCTACTTTCTAGAGCTGCTGAAAGAATTTCAGTGTGATGACGAATGCAAGGTGCTTGTAGAGGGCCTGAGATGCATGGGTAGGAAGGCAGCCACCAGGCATGGTGGCACACACCTGTGATCCAAGCATTTTGGGAGACCAAGGCAGGAGGATTGCTTGAGGCTACGAGTTTGAGACCAGTTTGGGCAACATAGCAAGACCCCATCTCTCAAAAATTTTTTTAAAAAGTTAGCTGCGTATGGTGGCAGGCACCTGTAGTCTCAGCTACTCAGGAGCAGAGGTGGGAGGATAGCTTGAGCCGAGAAATTTGAGACCAGACCAGCCTGGAAAACAGAGCAAGACCCTGTCTCTACAAAAAATAAAGTACCCGAGCATGGTGGCTCACAGTGGTAGTGCCAGCTACTTGGGAGGCTGAGGTGGGAGGATGGCTTGAACCCAGGAGTTCGAGGCTGCAGTGAGCTGTGATTGCACCACCAGATAACTCCAGCTTGGGTAATAGAGCAAGATCTCATTTGAAAAAAGAAAATGTACAGCTAGTGCTCGACTTACGACCACGATTGTTTCCAACAGACCGTTCGTAACACGATTTGGTCGTCAGTTGAGTAGGCTATATGCACGCGGAGATGGTAGTGCTGCCGGAAGCTGGTCCGCACTGTCGTACGCCCAGCTGGGCAACGTTTGCGCTGCCAGACGCGGAGCAGTCGTGGCTAGCGATTGTGGTCGTAAAGTCAAATGGTCGTAAGTTGCATAGGTCGTAAGTCGATCAATACCTGTATTAGCTGTTGGCACTATCAATATTCTTATTGTCGGCTCAGAAGAGGATAGCTGGGATCAGAGTTGTGAATCCCTTGTTCTTCTGCTTCACTGTGCTCCTTCGTGCAAAAAAGGAAATGAAGAAAAAGGAGGGCACCTCTCACCTTTGCTAGGACTTTGCTCCCAGTGTTCTCTTCTCCAAGGCCAGGGGTCCCAGTCTCCACTCTCTCTCTTACAGAGAACCATTTACTTTGCTTTTCGTCCCCTCACAATAACTCCAGGAGTGAAATTAAAGCAATAAGAGCTAAACGGTCTGTGATTGGAGAACAGAGCGCGTGGTAATGATATATAAAGCTTAAAAGCACTAAGTGGGCAAAACTAGTGCGACAGAAGTGAGTAAAACCAAGACAAATCCGTCCCTTGAGAGCTATAACAGACAACTCAAATAACGGGAGCAGCAGGGGCCCGCTGTCCTTTGGAAGAGCGGTTTGCACTCCCGTGGAGCACAGCCTCTGTACAGAATCCGTAATTCCCCATGTGTGTAGGGCTGGTCACCACAGCCTCAGGGGCAACTGCTGGTTGGATCAGGGTTTCTGCTGCAGCCTGGGTGCATGCAGCCCGCCCTCTCTGGCAGCAGACATCTAAGGTCTAACCTCAGCAGTAAGATGGAATGGAGAAAGAATTGGATGGACACTGAGAGGACTCAGATTTTATTTCTGCCTCCACCCTTTTCGAGCTTCGTAACCTTGATTAAGTTATGTGACCTTTCCGAACGCTGTCTTTTTTTTTTTTTTTTCTTTAAACTTTCTGTTTAAAGTTGTGGGTCTTGACCAGATGCTGTGGTTCATGCCTGTAATCGCAGCACTTTGGGAGGCCGAGATGAGCAGATTACGAGGTCAGGAGATTGAGAGCATCCTGGCTAACACAGTAAAACCCCGTCTCTACTAAAAATAAAATATTTTAAAAATTAGCTGGGCATGGTGGTGTGCGCCTGTAGTCCCAGCTACTCAGGTGGCTGAGGCAGGGGAACTGCATAAACCCAGGAGGCGGAGGTTGTGGTGAGCTGAGATTACACCACTGCCTCTAGCCTGGGCAACAGAGTGAGACTCCGTCACACACAAAAAAAGTTGTGGATCTCAAAGTGGGGTCCCTAGAGGAAAAGCATCAGTATCACTTAGGAACGTGTTAGAAATGCAGATTCTTGGGCCACGCCACAGACCCACGGAACTAGAAACTCTGTGGATGAGTCCTAGCAATCTATGTTTTAATGAGTCTTCTGATACATGCTGAAGTTTGGGAATGAGTCTGTCATAGAAAAATGATCCCAAGTTGTTTTTATTCCCTAGTATCCTTAACTCATGAATAAGGAGGGCAGGGGCTCCATGTCAGTGGGAGCTAGCTGGGCTTCCAGGAAGTTCCTCGACTAAATCACAAGAGACATTTGGGACATGTTGTGGCAAGAGGATTATTTATTTATTTATTATGCTTTAAGTCCTGGGGTACATGTGCAGAATGTGCAAATTTGTTACATAGATATACATGTGTCATGGTGCTTTGCTGCATCTACATTAGGTCTTTCTCCTAATACTATCTCTTCCCAATCTCCCCACCTGCTGCTATCCCTCCCCTACATCCCTACCCCCTGACAGGCCCCAGTGTGTGATGTTCCCCTCCCTGTGTCTGTGTGCTCTCATTGTTCAACACCCACTTTTGAATGAGAACATGTGGTGTTCGGTTTTCTGTTCTTGTGTTAGTTTGCTGAGAATGATGGTGTTCAGCTTCATCCATGTCCCTGCAAAGGACATGAACTCATCCTTTTTTATGGCTGCATAGTATTCCATGATCTCTTGAGTCCGGGAGGTTGAGGCTGTAGTGAGCTGTGATCAAGCCACTGCGAGGTCTCTGTCCTTCTAGAGGATTTGCTGCAGGTGTGTGTACTTCCTTTATTCCAGGCCCAGCTGACCTTTCTCCCTTCCTCAGTCCTTTGCTGTCTCCCTCTTTCTTTCTCACCAGACACAAGAAATGCTTTCAGGCTGGGAAAAGTTCAGGGAGGTAAGAACTTGTCTCTATCCAATAGCAATTTTTCTGTATTTTGTAGAATTCATGCCCTAACTCCTTTTAGGCGTGGGCTTTTGAAGCTCAAAAGCCCACGTTTGGAAACTCACCGTATGAAGCATTTGAACTTTAAAGCCTTGTCCTTTGCTTTTCTGCAGCCCCTTTGTTAGGTAAATAAATGCTGTTAAATCCAGTCGCTGTTGGAGTCAGGGAAAGGAAAGAGTGAGGAGTAATGAGAATGATGTGGAGGAGCGAGCACAGGCAGTGATTTCAAAGGTAAATGTCTTGCCACATAAACTTGTGATATAAATAAAGAGAGGAACAGGCATTCCGCTGACCATCTCTGGACAACATTGCCCTTTATTTAAAAAATGCTACACATCTCATTTTATTGAAAGTTCTGGAACCCAAGTTAGGAATGCCACTTACATGCATATTCCTATGCCAGCTTTCCTTCCCACATACCATTATGATAACTCTCCACCCCGTAAATAACCTGGGGTCTCTCTTCCTTCTGACCCTCGCACAGTGTAGCTAGCTGGAGCGATCCATTTCCATCTTTCACGACATCGTCTGGTACTACTTTGGTGAGAACTAGATGAAAACTAGAAGTGCTGTGTGTCTATTTTAAAACCTTATTATGCTGGTTTCAATGTGTTGTTTAGTAGTTACAATTCTGAGAAGCATGGATTTTGCAGTTCCATACTTTTGAGCATGATCTCACTGTTGTGTATCTGGGTAAAAGGGGATTTAAAGGCATCGCAAGGAGCCAAGCTTCCATCTAAAGAGAAATGCAAAGAAGACACAAGGGGGCCATTCCTGGAAGTGTGAAACTCTGTGTTCTACATTTTAAATTGATGTAATGCATCAGAATTTATAAAGAATATTAACATGTGTTAATCACGAAGATGGAATTTTAACAGCTAACTTTTTTTTTTTTTCTTTTTTTTTTTTTTTTTTTGAGACGGAGTTTTGCTGTTATTGCCCAGGCTGGAGTGCAATGGCGCGATCTCGGCTCACCGTAACCTCCACCTCCTGGGTTCAAGCAATTCTCCGGCCTCAGCCTCCCGAGTAGCTGGGACTACAGGCATGCACCATCATGCCCAGCTAATTTTTGTATTTTTAGTAGAGACGGGGTTTCACCTTGTTGACCAGGATGGTCTCGATCTCTTGACCTTGTGATCCACCCGCCTCAGCCTCCCAAAGTGCTGGGATTACAGGCTTGAGCCACCGCGCCCGGCTCAGCTAACTGTTATGAGCCGCACTGGAATAAGAGGGATTCATGATATTTAAGGACCTGCCAGAAAGGGACTGATGGCATTTAAGGACTAGTTACAAAATAGGCTGGTGGTAGTGACTCATACCTGTAATTCCAGCACTTTGGGAGGCCGAGGCAGGAGGACCACTTGAGCCCGGGAGTTCTAGATCAGCCTGGGCAACATAGTGAGACCTTCATCTCTACAATTTTTTCTTTTAATTAGCCAGGAATGGTGGCATGTGCCTTTAGTCCCAGCTACCTGGGAGGCTGAGGCAAGAGGATCACCTGAGCCTGGGGGATTGAGGCTGCAGTGAACTATGATCACGCCACGGCACTCCAGGCTGGATGACAGATCCTGTCTCAAAAAAAAAAAAAAAATTGCAGAAAGTAAAAAAAATAGTAATAGAGTATATTTCTTTGAACCATACCTTCAATTGCATGTGTTCCTTGGTTAAGAATACTCATTGAGGATTATATTTAACTTTTTAATAAAATGTTCTGTTTTATATAGAAAAACCCTTATTAGAGCAAAATATACCTCAGTAGCAGTAAGCTGTGGTAACTCTAATTAATACCACTTTGTAACCACTCTACAGGAAAAATGATCTAGAGGTTTTCCCATATAAATATAGCAGTACCACTAGGTAGGCACTAGTGCCAGAGTGGTTGCATGAATTTGGTTTCCCTGGAAAGTTCTGGGAGAGGGAGTGACAGAACCCAGTCCTGTCACTAGTGGGTTCTTTTTTTTTTTTTTTCCATTTATTTTATTGCATTTTAGGTTTTGGGGTACATGTGAAGAACATGCAAAATTGTTGCATAGGAACACACGTGGCAGTGTGATTTGCTGCCTTCCTCCCCATCACCTACATCTGGCATTTCTCCCCTTGCTATCTCTCCCCAGCTTCCCACCCCCCACCGTCCCTCCCCTATTTCCCCCCAACTGACCCCAGTGTGTAGTGCTCCCCTCCCTGTGTCTATGTGTTCTCATTGTTCAACACCCGCCTATGAGTGGGTTCTTAAGATGACCACAGTTACCGTTTTCCCACAGCCCTCTGTCCAGTTTTGACCAGTGGGCAGACAGCACAATTCTAATTTCAGTCACTGACCTGACTTGCTCCTCTTGCTTAGCAGAGAAAGGAGAGTGACTCCCTTACCTGGAAGGTTGTGCTCTCATCTAGCAGAGGGAAGATGAAGAGGTGCAGAGAATGACAGCCTGGGGGCAGCATGACTTTTGCTGGACATCAGAAATGCCAAGTCAGTTGCTATACTGACTTTAGTTCTTCAACCCCACGTCCCATTTGAGGCACATATTCCTGTGTTCTAGGGATACACCCAACTGACCTGTTTCATGGAAGGAAATTAGAGTTTGGCTTTGGCTGTCACTTTCTGAGAGTAATTAAAGGGTTTGCTCCTCATCCTCCATGCCCTGCTATAATACACCAACCAAAATGACCACTTGGCAGTTTGCAGCTGAACTCAGACATTAAATAGTCAGTTACATCTCTCTCGTCAGCTAACGAATGGCTTGGATGCCGCTGTGGAGGGGTAATTGGAATTCAGCTACCATGGGAACTCTACCTTAATTGCTGTACAGGATGACAGCAAGGGGGCCCAAGTAGCAAAGTACATCCCTGTATCTGTTTTTCCTTGGCTTGGCAGAGGTGTGGGTAGTGCTGGTGTATTAGTCAGGGTTCTCTAGAGGGACAGAACTAATAGGAGAGATGTGTATATGAAGGGGAGTTTATGAAGGAGTATATACTCACACAGTCACAAGGTGAGGTCCTGTAGCGGGCTGTCTGCAAGCTGAGGAGCAAGGAGCCAGCCTGAATCCCAAGGCTGAAGAACATGGAGTCTGATGTTCAAGGGCAGGAAGCAACCAGCACAGCAAAAAGATGTAGTCTGGAAGATTAAACCAGTCTGCTCTGTCCACGTTCTTCTGCCTGCTTTTATTCTGGCCATACTGGCAGCTGATTAGATTGAGCCCATCCAGATTGAGGGTGGGTCTGCCTCTCCTAGCCCACTGACTCGAATGTTAATCTCCTTTGGCTACACCCTCACACACACACCCAGGAACAGTCCTTTGCATCCTTCAATCCAATCAAGTTGACACTCAATATTAACCGTCACTGCAGGGTTCTCGCTGTCCCGGGATTTTCCAGGGAATTCACATTATTAGAGATAGAAGAATATAAGGAAAGACTATTGACTGGAAGAGTTGCCTTAGTGATGTTGAAATTGGAGGGAAATATACAATGCTGCTGTGTTGGAAACTTCCCCATGAAGAATGCCTTCTCACCTTGGTCTACAAGAATGGCTTTTGTAATAGGGTGTGGCAGAAAAAGCAACAGACTAGGAACCAGGCATTCTCTGCTCTGGTGTTTATATCCACCTAATTTCTGGAACCCAGACTTTCCCAGTGCATGTTTAGATGGCCTTCTATTCACCCTCTCTGATTCCTGGTTAATGTTTTCTTTGCCATCCTGACTCATGAGTATCAGGACTCATTAGCAGCAAGAAATAGAAAACTCAGTTCAAACTGACTCAGGCAAAAAAAGGGTATCTATTGGCTTATGTAATTGATCTAATTGTAGGCATTGCTGGATATAAGGGCTCCTTTGATTTGATTGGGATTCCATTTCTTGCCATCTCTCAGTTCTGAGTTCCTTTTTGTTGACTCCATTATTAGCAGAGTCCTTCCTCCTGATGATGAAATGGTTGCCAGAGATGCTCGGCTTATATCCTCAAAGCTTCAACTTCAGTAAAACAGAGAGCCTGCTTCTGTTTCAGCAATCTCATTAGTGTGTGTCACTAGCTGTAGAAGGGTGATGCTCCTGATTTGGGGCTAGATCAAGTGTTCCCTGTGGCCAGGTGCGGTGGCTCATGCCTGCAATCCCAGCACTTTTGGAGGCTAAGGCAGGCAGATCACTTGAGGTCAGGAGTTTGAGACCAGCCTGGCCAACATGGTGAAACCCCATCTGTACTAAAAATACAAAAAATTAGGCAGGCATGGTGGTGGGTGCCTGTAATCCCAGCTACTCAGGAGGCTGAGGCAGGAGAATCGCTTGAACCTGGGAGGTGGATGTTGCAGTGAGCTGAGATCATGCCACTATACTCCAGTCTGGGCAACACAGTGAGACTCTGTCTCTAAAAAAAAAAAAAAAATCCCCCCTCACCTCTGTGGGAAAGGAAGCCCCACTTGAATCACTTGGGTTAAAAGTAGGGGAAGGGTTGATCCGAGGTGAAAAGTAGGTAGTGCTATTTCAAGGAGAGGAAATGAATGGATGTGAGTGACCCAACCATAACACCCGCTCTCCCTTAGTTCCCCAAACAGCTCAAGGGTTCCTCAGTAGCAGGAATTTTACAGAACACTGTTGTGAGTTTCGATAAGAGATGTGTTGCAAACACCTAAAATTACCTGGAATTTGTAACAAGTTTTTATTCTGAAAAATAAATTGGAGTGGATTCAGAGTTATCCTGGTAGAGCTTTTCCGTGATGGATATGTGAGCATGTTTTATACGGTTGGCTCTATTTATGTAAAACTTCAAAAATTTTCACGACAAAAAAGGTATCCTGTAAGGAATATCAATTTTACCCACTTGTTCTATTTCCTTTGGAGAGCCATTTGGGAGCTCTGAGGGTGACTCCTCCTGCCCCATTTTCCCCAGAGTTCCCTCAGGAGTGAATACCTATAGCACATATCTGGTGTGGCCTTATAATTTAGCAGGGGATATTTTTATGCCTGTGTGATGACTGTCTTATAAACCTGCAAATTCCCTGAGACTCGGGAGTTTCCAGAATTCTTACCATTTCCTAGTCAATGTTTTGCACATTATGGGCACTCAGCAAATGTTTGATGGGCAGGCTGACGGAGACTAGTTAATTTTGCTTCCCTCCATGGCTGAAGGATGCATGGACAGCTGAGAGGTCATTGTCCTTGGGCAGGCAAGGATGATGGACAGCTGTCCACAAAGCCACCCTCGTCTGGAGGAGTAATTCAAAGCTATGTGAGGACTTCTGTTGGGGTACAAATTTATGCATTCATATATTGTCTCACCCATTCACTCACATACTCAACCCTTCATTTACTAATTTCCTTACTTATTTATACATTCACCCAACACTTACTGAGTGATTGTCCCATGCCAGGTACTCCACTTGACCCTGGGGATAACATGGTTCATGCAGCCCGTCTCTACTCATCTGAATGGACAGAGGAATGATGAAAGAGTGACTCTCAGTATACTCAGGACCCTAGGACAGCAGCACCACTCACTGCTACAGCCTCCCAGCCTTGCAAACTCAAAGCAGTAGCAGGAAGGCCCATCCATGTCTCTGATTTTGCTCATGATTAGATGACAAATTATCAGTATATTCCTTGTATGTGGCTGGCAGCCTTTGCTGCAATGTTTTGGTTGTAACGCAGCAGGTTGAAAATCTTTCTCTGTCTCTTCCTCTCTATCATTGTTGAACCTCTTAAATCAAATCTGCATTGGCTTTTCTTTCAAGGAGAGGACAGTGTGAGCATCCGCTCAGCTATCTCTGGCTTCTCCAGGCGTGGTTCTTTCTGTCTCCACAATGACAAGAGCTTTATTGAATTTTGAGAATGATATTCATGTTCTTTAAGCTATTTATTAAGTGCCTACTGTGCATCAGTAAATTTACACGTGTTATCTTTAAGATGGGTTTTGTTGTTACCTGCTTAAACGTGGGAAAATACATGAAAGTTGAGAAAACGATTTTAACAATTTAGGTAAGTATAAGGAAACTCAATAATCAAAATGTTAGTATTACTTATCTTGAGTTTCTTCATATATAAACCCTGAAGCCCGCCCACCTGCCTGCCTTGAATTAGAGCTTCCATCAGCTGTCTGACCTTGGGCAAACGACTTAACTCTCCACATCTGTCAAATGGGGATAATAATAGTAACAATCTCCCCATAGTGTTGTGAGGATGAAATAAGCTACTACTTAGGAAAAGCTCGGAAGAGTTCTTGGCACATCTTAAGTGTGATATGTGTGAGCTCCTTTCTTGATTCTCATTCCGTGTTGAAGAGGACTTTTAGAGAGGAGACTCAGGGAACAGTGGGGCTGCCTAGATAAGTGGAAAATGTTATGCTGGGGGCTTAATCTAATTTGGTTTGAAGCCTGGTTCTGCTATTTCTACCAGTGTGATCTTGACTTAAACTCTCCAAAGCTCAGTTTCTCACCCATAAAATGGTAAGAACAACACCAATTTCACTGAAAACACATGCTAACTATGCCATGATAAATAGCAGTTATTATTAAAGAGAAACACAGTAAAGAAGATCCCAGGGGGAGGTGAATAAATTAAGCATGATGACGGGCCTTGCTACTTCCCCATCTTTCTCTTCCCGCAGATTTGTTCAAGGTCTCATCATTACTGGTTTGCCTTTCTATTTTAATCATGTTATAGGTTTACAGTATTCCCCCCCCATCTTTATATGCTATAATTTGGGTACTATTTTTATACAACTAGGCCATTTTTAACTGAGAACAGATTCAATTGTCTTTCAGCATATATCATTGTTTATCTTAATTAATGCTAAAATATTCTTAGGGGGAGAAACACATCCCACAGAGTATTATGCAAAGAAATGTAGCGTTCATTTTTGCCTCCCCCTTTTCTAGCATATCAATTTATAAAGGTTTTAGCATCCTGTTATTTCAATGACAATAATGCATACTCTTAAACGCAGACACTCATCTGTGGGAAGCAAGTCACAAGGCGTCAACAGCAGCAAGGTGTGTGTTGCAGTGGAGGTGGAGGATTGACAGCTGAAAGAAGGGGATTTTGCTAGTGAGAATAATGCCAGTGAAGTCATAGGCTTTGCCTCTGATTGATCCACAGAAACATTCCTTGAGTAGAGTTGAATCTAGCTAGACTCCACGCTTGGAGTCTTTCTTACCAAGGCTCCTATAACTCTAAGCCCAGATGATGGACATCGTTGTTTTTACTCATCATCCGTGCTCTTTTCTTCTAGTAAGATGCCCCATGCACCCCTTGGGGAATAATCCTTTCCACACTCAACTTAGGCGGTTTGCCTCTCCCCCCAGCTCTAGGGTGGACATGTGATATAGATCTGACCAATCAATAGCTACTATCTTCCTGGCCACATTGATTGGACTAGGGATAGCCATGTGACCCAATCAGAGCCAATGAGACTCAGTTTTGAGACTTTAGATAGAACCATTGGGAAAGAGGGGTTCTCTTTCTACTGGGATGCTGACCTGGTAGAAATATTACCCAGAGCTGCCTGTGACCTTCTTTACTATGAAAAGGGGACAGCTTGCCAAATAATGAAGCTATATTAGTCTGTTCTCATGCTGCTAATAAAGATATACCTGACACTGGGTAATTTATAATGGAAAGAGGTTTAATGGACTCACCATTCCACATGGCTGGAGAGGCCTCAAAATCATGGCAGAAGGCAAATGAGGAGCAAAGGCATGTCTTACATGGTGGCAGGCAAGAGAATGTGTGCAGGGAAACTCCCCTTTATAAAACAGTCAGATCTTGTGAGACTGATTCACTACCATGAGAGCAATACGGGAAAGACCCATCCTCATGATTCAATTAGCTCCCACTGGATTGCTCCCACAGTGCATGGGAATTAAGAGAGCTGCAATATGAGATGAGACTTTGGTAAGGACACAGCCACACCATATCAGAAGCCAACATGAAAGAAAACAGAACTGAGAAATGGAGGCAGACTCTTGATGACAACTCCTGGACCCTGGATCAATTTTTGTTTAAAGCCAGTTTGCACTTTGCATGTTTGATGTAAGCCAATACATTTCCTTTATTTGTTTAAGCTAAATTAAGTCATTTTTAATTTAAAGAGTTCAGAGAGGTGCAGAGTTTCACTAGGGAACTGTAAAAAGCCAGGATACTCTGTAGATTAGAAGGGAATAATATGGTGTTGACTGCATCTGGGAGAATGTGCATCTGAGGGCATCTTGCATCCCAGACCCACTTGCCTTCCTAGTATCAAGCAGTAGTTTGGTATCTGAGAAGTTCTAAGCAGCCCTTAAGACACACGGTCATACTAGAGAACCTCCTAAGAAGCTGGGTAACATTGTGATATAAAATGTGGAACTTCACTAGGTTATGTAAGAACCTCTGAAAAGGGTTGATAAGAAGGGTGTACATTAGGTGTGTAAAGAACTAGGTGTAGAGGAACTAGCCTAGTAAAAAAGGGATCTAGTGAACTTGGATTCTACCCTACTCGAGCTGATGTTTGAGGGATCTGATCTAAGTAGGGGCTTGGGGGCAAAATTATGACAAGTATCTATAGGAAGTCACTGTCTTTTACTGAAAATTTGTTGTGAACCAGATACTGTCCTAAATGACTTACCTACACTGCTGTATTTAATCCTCTTAACAACCTGATGGGTTATGCATCTTATTTCTGTTTTACGTGTAAGGGAACTGAGGCTTAGAAAGCTGGAGTGACTTGGTCTGCCACGGCTAGGATTTCAACTCGTGTTTTTATGACTTGAAAGCATGTAGTGTGGATGGTGACTTGGGCTGTGGACTTGAAACAGAATTTTGGCCAGTGGCTGGGGACATGGAGGAGGGGACAGAGTCCAGCTTCCGAAAGTTAGAAGGCTGCCAAGACTAAGCTTTTGGCCAGAGATTCAACCTTCTAGGAGAAGACCCTGATCCCAACAGGAGAGTAGACTTGACAGGGAAACTGAGGCTGCACCCTGGGACTGGAGCCATTGTGGCAAAGGACAAACACAGAGCTCCAAATGAATTCCCTGCCAGAGCTTGTTCAGGTTGGCTTGGGGATAGGAGAGTCTGAGGAGAGAATGAGGCTGACACAGAAAAAAGAGGGTCTTGTGGAATCCTAAGATTAAAAAAGAGAGGGAAAAAAGATGCCTTTTCTTTATTAAACAACGATTTCAAGACACCAACACGTGACCACCATTGGAGTAGGCTTTTACAACACATGAAGCTCAGAGAGGTCAAGTGAGTTGTCCAGGGTCACGTAGAAGCTGTGCCTGGGTTCGAAGCTATGTCTGCTCAAACATAAAGGTCTTTTCATGGTGCCAGAGTCTACATTTCTCAGAGTACTAAGGTAGTGACTTGATCATCAGCACCAAATAGGTGTCATAAGGACAGCTCACATTTTCAGATATTGTAGCTACTCTCTGCCCTGCAAGGTGTTAAGGACTTTACTTAAATTATCTCAACATATCCCCTAGACAACCTATGACATTTAGCCAGTCACCATCCTCCTCCTCATCCTCATCATTGTTCTTGAATGATGGAAATTGAAGCTCAGAAACTCAACCTGTGTCAAGATTACAAAGCCAGCAAATGCAGGGTCAGAACCTGAACCCAGGTACCCCACACTTTTAGATGTGCCAAAACTTATACCTCCACTGCCACTCTGCCTCAGTTTCTCCCTCTGTAAAATGAAAACAGTAATAAGACCCATCTCATAAGGTTATTGTGAGAACAAATGAACTGCTGCATACTAAGAGCTTAAAAGAGTGTCTGGCAAAGGAAACTTCATCAATGTCGTCTTTCATCGGGGCTATTTTAATTTTTGCATTACCAGCTTCAAAAGGGCACTTCTCGCTTTCCCACGGCTAAGCTGCCATGCTCAAGTGTACTGGGAAAAAGGCTGGGTAGCTTACAATGTGTAGTAGCCTCTTAGTGTAATCCTGGGGTGAGAGATAAAAGAAGCTCGCTTGACATAACTTCATAAACCCATTTTAATCTAAACATTGATTTTCCTTTGGAACAATCCCCTTCCAGTTTGCATGCAGAGTCCCACCACGCCTCTAATACAGACGTGGGTATTGATAACATTATTGAGATAAAACAGTCGCCTCTTTCTTATTCCCTTTATTCATCAGTCACCCCAGGCCTGTCTTTGTCTTTTTTCATCCTCTGCTACCCAGCATCATTCACTGGAGTGCCTTCTTTTCCCTCACCAGCCATAACTCAAGGTGAAAGTTTCCAGTAATGACAAGTAGTAAAATATGAGAGATTTAAGCAAATTCAACTGGAAATAATGTGAAAAAACATTATTCGCTCCAGACATATGCTTCTCTTTTGATCTTCCTTGTCCGAGATACATTTTTTTAAAAAAATGCCCCTTTGATAGCAAGAAGCGAGCAGGCACTAAAAGGAAGCCTTATGTCTTTGTTGGGAAATAATTAGTCTGATCGAATCGCTTGCTTTCTGATGGACAAAGGAGTCTTTAAAGAAAATCATTTGTGTTCTCTGGGCCCCTTCAGGGAGCACAGCTTTCTTAGGCTTGGGCTTTTAGATGAGAGTTTGGGGAATGGAAAATTTCCCTGAATAAAAAATCAGAAAGCTTGACCTACACAGTTACCTCTCTCTTAACATGACAACAATTGGCAATTACTTTTTGATCCAAAGTGCGAGGATGAATATGGGAAGGTAGGGCGAATCACTCTTCTTCTGAAGCTGATTCTCTCTTTAGCGCTGCACCTGAAGCTGATTTTCTTTCCTTTTCTTTTCCTTTTTTTTCAGTCCCAGTGATTCAATATAATCTATAGCTGGAAATACCTATGTTAGCTGCAGCTGGGGGGAAAAGCAGTTGGCAAATTCATGAATCAGGGTTTCTTTTCTTTTTCGCTTGTGAAAGGTAACTTCCGACAGCTTAAGGGTGATTTGGAATCAAGCATGGATTGGTTCCTAGTGTCAGCCCATTGCCAGGCTGGCTGTAATCACGTGTGGACATCCACACATGGTTTCAGTGTCAGGGACAGCAGTGGCTCTAATGAAGAGGGAACCTTAAGTGGAATGCAGCATCATGATGGTTTATAGCTGGGCAGTGAAGAATGAGGCTCTGAAATCCATCGCACTTGGGTTAAAATGCTACTTGGTCTGTAATGGGAAACTGATCGCTTAATTCCTCTGGTACTCAGTGTCCTTATCTGTAAAATGGTGCCGATATAAAAGTAGCTGTCTTGTATAGCAGGGTTTCTCAATCTTGGCATGATCAACATTTGGGGCCAGGACATTCTTCATGGGGAGGGGCTGCCCTATGCATTGCAGGGTTTTTAGCATCATCCTTAGCTTCTACCCTCTAGATGCCAGTAGCACTCTCACCTCACCGCATCATGATAAACAGAATCATCTCCAGACACTGCCAGTGTCCCCTGGGAGGCAAAAATCCCCCCTCCCTCCCCTCATTGAGAGCCACTGCCATGGAGCTATTGTGAGGATGAAATGAAATCATCCATACAATGCTCTCAGACACTGTTCAGTAGATACTACATAGTAAACACTCAATAAGAATTAGTCATTACTCAAACGCCAAGAGGGGAACAGACACACAGACACTGGGGCCTACTTGAGGGTGGACGATGGGAGGAGGGAGAGGAGCAGAGAAAATAACTATAGGGTACTAGGCTTAGTACCTGGGTGATGAAATAATCTGTACAACAAACCCTAGTGACACAAGTTTAGTTATATAACCAGCCTGCACATGCACCTCAGCACCTAAAATAAAAGCTGGAAAAATAAATGAACCAATGAATAAATAAATATTAGTTGTTACTGTGTTAATAAAACTGTCAACAGAAACTCAACACAATCAATTTTTTTTCTCTTGAGGAATTTTATAGAATCTCTGGATCTTTAGGGTCCCAATTTCCCTGATATCAGCTAGGAATCCCCAGTTGTTCCATCTGCCAATTGTGAAATGTTTTGCTTTTTGGCAAAACCACCCACTGCTAGAAACAGGGAAGTCAATTTCCAAGTGGTCCTTTGAATAAAGGGTGTCCTCTCACCTTGGTCTGAGGGAAATAGCCAATGCACCTGAGTTAAATACTTAATGAATACTAAGAGCTTAAAAGAGTGTCTGGCAGAGAAAACTCTGGTGATGGGTTGATAGATGCAGCAAACCACACAGGCACACTTTTACCTATGTCACAAACCTGTACATTCTGCACATGTACCCCAGAACTTAAAAAATTTTAAAAATGTTTAGAAAGGATTAGGAAAGGAGATCATATCCATAGCAGTGGGGACAGCAACCCTGAGGATCTGAGTAATTAGAAGTCAGCCGAAGCCTCCTTGTCCTTTGGGGAGAAAGCAGCCTGCCCAGAAGAGGTGACCACAGTTGCTCCTGGGGCCTGGAAGTCTTGTGTGCATGCTGGAGTGGGAGCAGGGATGGGGCAGTGGTCTGAATTGCAGATGGCAAAGAGAAACGGAAGCAATCAACTTTCTCCATCTATGCAACTTCTACCACTTGATGGGCTGCGCAAAATAGTGACCATTGTTTGAACTCCATCATGGCCTGAGTCGTGTCTCCTCAAAATTCAACTGTTGAAGCCCTATTTGAAGATAGGGACCTTAAGGAGGCAATTAAAGTGAGGTCCTAATCCAATAGAGCTGGTGCCCTTAAAAAAAGAGAAAGACACCAGAGCTTTCTTTTTCTCCGTGTGCAGAGAAAAGGCCGTGTGAGGGCAGAACAAGAAGGCAGTGATCTGGAAGCCAGGAAGAGGGATCTCACCCAAAGTTGAATTTACTGGCACCTTGAACTTGAACTTCTAGCTTCCATAACTGGAGAAAACAAATGTCTGTTGGTTAAGGGCTGTCTTGTGGTATTTTGCCACGAAGATCTGAGCAGACCAATGCAAGTGTTTACGAGGTGCTTGGTGGGGTTACTCATTTCATTCTCACAATGACCCTTTGAGGTAGGTTTTACAGAAGAGGAAACAGAAAGGTTAGAAACATGTCCGGTGTCCACACAAATAGGAAATGAACTGCTGGGCCTGTCCATCTTCAAACGATGAGATCCTTAACCACCATCTGTATGTGGACTGTTTCTACCCCAACATCACCATTTCCAGAATGTTAACATTGTACAAGTCTCCATGTCAGGGATTTAAACACATCAGCTCTTGCACTTTGGGAGGCCGAGGTGGGAGGGTCACTTGAGATCAGAAGTTCGAAACCAGCCTTTACAATATGGCAAACCCTCATCTTTACTAAAAATACAAGAATTAGCTGGGTGTGGTGGTGCACAGCTGTAGTTCCAACTACTCAGGAGGCTGAGGTTGCAGTGAGCTGAGATTGTGCCACTGTACTCCAGGCTGGGCAACAGAGTTAGACTCTGTCTCAACCCCACCCTGGCAAAATAAATATACATCAGCTCTTTTAAATCTCTGGATGATCTGTTGCTGTGAGAAATGAGCTGATATTTGGTCTTTACATGTCACAGCAACAGTCACTGAATTTTACTGTCTCTGCCTTTTTAATCCAACCAAGGATTCTGAGGGTGCGTCGCGGTGAGGACTCAAAAAAAGAAAAGCACATTCAACTCCAGGTCACTCCAGGTGAGTTCACGCCAGGTCAAGAGTCAGTTAATGCTTTTAGTGGCTGCAATTTGCTATTCAGGGATCTGCATTTATGCAAATGAAAGCAAGAGGTCTTCCACTAAGGAAGGGAAATGATCATCCATCCTCTGCCCTACAATTCTATTCCAAGATGTCTTTCTCCAGCTGGGGGCTTAGCAGCAAATTGCATCTTCCTCCTTCACTTCCTTTCAAGGACAATGAATAATAATAATTCAAAGCAGAGCAAAGAGCCTGCATTTACACAGTGCACATTTCCAATGTGTTTCGAGATTACCTGATTTTATCTTCAAGTCACTATGGGAGGCAAGTGCTTTCTGACAGATGAAGTAAAGACATAGAAGTGCAGACTCTTGACCTCAACCGACTGCATTTTTCCCAGGTGGTGCCATTTGGCTGGCGGTAATGCTGTAGGCACTTGGCATCCATCACGGGTAAGGGCAGCAGAATTAGAGGCAGGCAGACCTGGGTTTGAATCCCTCTGACCCTAAGCATCTGTCTGACATTGGACCCATTAACTTATTTCTTTGAAAATGGTTTAGAGAAAAAGAAGATGGAGATCATAATGATATTCTGAGGTCAATCACATATAATTTGAAGGTACCTATGGAAAGTACAGTGTTTGACATATATATGATCAATGCTTAGCAGTTGTTTTTGCTGTTCTCAATGGACGAGAACTTTCTAGAATGTGCAAGGTCCATGCCTAAGCACTGTCTCTCATAATCCTTGGGCATCTCCATGTTGTGGGGTCCTCTGAAGGACCTGAGAGGTCATTCCTTGTTTGGCTGGGGCTTCCCTTGGGTAGGAAAGATGATGTAGGTCTGAACCAGGCGGTATTTAGTGAGTGTTCATCCAGTTCATGGCCAACTACTCTAATAACCAAGAGTCCACAGAGCCTGTTGTTTATGAACCTGAGCCTTGAAGTCAGATCAAGTCCCAGCTCGACACCTCCTAGCGTATGTCCCATTGGGTGGTTGTGAGAATTTAATGGGCTGAGGCATGTGATATGCTCGGCACACTGGCACACGGCATGATGGAGCTGACACAATCTTCCCACAAGCCCCTTTCTCCCCACTGCCTCCCCAGGGCACGTGGACATAAGGAGCTCTACAAGTGGGTTAAGTTTTATTTTTCCTTCTCTCATTCCTTCACTGGAAAATGGCTAAGATAAAAGTTAGTTTTCCTGTAATGACCCACAGTGGTTTCAGGACTCAGTGGTTCCTTTACAACAAGGCAATGTTCATCTTGCCTTACTGGAAAAAAATTTTCCATCTAGAAGCGAGAAGCTCTCCTCCATAGCTACTGCCCTGATGGACAGAAGCAGATTTAGGATTTTTTTGTTTTGGCTTTTGAACCATTTAATGATGACTAGGCACTTAGACCTCCCTCCCCTCAACCCCGTCACAGTTATGTCCATGGCAGAAACATGGAATCTGGTGTCAAGAAACCTCGGATTCTAACCTCAATTTTTATTATTCTAGTGGGCTATTTGGATATTATGCGTTCTTGTCATTCCCTTGGTAACCAATGCAAAAATTGATCAATCCTAAGACCTAGGATGATGAAGCACTCACACTGCATCTTATATTTCATCCTCTTTCCTGTCTGCTTAGCCTAAGCTCTGCTTCTCATCAGGAAGATCTGTGACAAGTAATGGTAAATTATTCCCAAAGCTCACTTTACCCATGACTAACTACATCTCTCACAGTGGGTGTTGTGCTAAACCCCTATTAACCTCATTAGGAAGACACCAGGTTCCAGAGACTGAAGAAGAGACCTGGAACCCGTAAATAAGACATGGGGTGGCCAGGTGTGGTGGCTCACACCTGTAATCCCAGCACTTTGGGAGGCTGAGGTAAGCAGATCACCTGAGGTCAGGAGTTTGAGACCAGCCTGGCCAACGTGGTGAAACCCTGTCTCTACTAAAAATACAAAAATTAGTGCAGCGCGGTGGCATGTGCCTGTAGTCCCAGCTACTTGGGAGGCTGAGGCAGGAGAGTCACTTGAACCTGAGAGGCGGAGGTTGCAGTGAGCCGAGATCGCGCCACTGCACTCCAGCCAGGGTGACAGAGCGAGACTCCATCTCAAAAAAAAAAAAAAAAAAAAAAAAAAA